>NC_090926.1:685083263-685270336 GCF_040938575.1 Ambystoma mexicanum
CAGCGAAGATGTGTGGAAAAGTCCACGCGCACCCCTCGGAATACACATACCTTGCTTGCGCCAGCGAAAACATGTGGAAAAGTCCACGTGTACCCCTCAGAATACACGTACCCCACTCGCGCCAGCGGAAACGCGGGTAAAAGTCCATGCGCACCGCTCGGAATACACGTACCCTGCTCGCGCCAGTGAAAATGCATGTAAAAGTCCACGTGCACCCCCTGAATACACGTACCCGGCTCATGCCAGCGAAAATGCATGTAAAAGTCCTTGCGCACCCCGCAATACACGTACCCCTCTCACATCAGGTAAAATGCGTGGAAAAAGTCCCCCCTGTGGTATGGGCTGCCTGTGGGGTATGGGGAGGGTGGATGGGCTGCCTGTGGGGCATGGGGAGGTGTGAATGGGCTGCCTGCGGGGCATGGGGAGCGTGGATGGGCTGCATGCGTGTATTCCGGGGTTGCACATGGATTTCTACACGCATTTTACCTGATGCGAGCGGGGTACGTGTATTTCGGGGGTGTGCAGGGAGTTTAACACACGATTTGGCAGTGTGAGCTCTGCCGGGTGTGCCCTTTCCCCCCTCCCCATGCCCTGCAGTCAGCCCACACCACAGGGGACTACCCTACACCACTGACCATGCCCCACAGGCAGCCCACACCACAGGGGACTACCCTACACCCCTGACCATGCCCCGCAGGCAGCCCACATGGCACCATGCACTTGTGAGCCCAAACAGATGTCCCCCACCCACCCACCATTGACAGGCACCTGCCAGCAGGCCCCGACTCATGTCCCTCACCCCCCACCCACCCACCATTTGGCACCTGCCAGCAGGCCCTGTGTCAAGATGTACGTCCCTGGAACGTTGCGTACCTGTGTTTCCAGGAGTTGTTCGTTGAGGAGATGCCAGGCTGTCGGTTGGTGGGTAATCCGAAGAGAGGTAACGCCAGAAGTCAGCCCCACTCCCGCCCTAATGGCACAGGGCTGAAGGGGAACCAACTCCTGACGCCACAAATGAGGCATTTCCCTGGATCTTAATGTGGCGCCAGAACAGTGCAAGCACTGACAGGGAAGGCCGTCCCAACGAAGTACAGGGCTGGTAGATGTTCAGGTCCGGATGAGAAACCAGGAAGGAAGGACAAGGATGCAGGAATCTAGGATTGACAGGACCCCAAGCCAGGGGCAAACAGGCAGTCAGGATCAGGCAGAGGAACACGGGGTGAGCCCAAGACAGGACCACCAGGAGGTAGGAGAGGACAGTAAACTGGGCCCAGGACAAGGAGGGGGCACAGGGAGCAGAACAGGGGCTGGACGGAAGGGGTCAGCAAAGAACAGAACTAAGGCAGAACCAGGGCAGGAGCAACTGGAAGGGCAGGGAACAACCTCCCAACAAGACAGGAGAGAAGGCAAGACAGGAGCCCTACCCAGCAGGGCAGGGGAAATGCGAGGTGCTGAACGAGTCAGGACTCACACGGAGCGATGCGGCGGGTCGGGAACCAAGCCGCGTTGAGACGCGACTTGTTCCCGACCCGACCGCATAATAAGGAAGTCCCTGCCAAAACGAGGCCTGGCACGCAACGCTTCCTCGCGCGCGCCCACAGCACGAAAGCAAGGCTTGCCACGCAAGCTCCGCACCGCCGCCTGACTGCGTATGCGCAGCGTTCAGGAGTTGGCGAGATGAGCTGACGCGGGGCGGTGCTCCATGCACCCGTGGGCCCCCCCAGCGGTAACGGGGATACAGTCTCCAAGATCGCCCGAGACCCAGGGACCCCCTCAAAGACTGCCAGGTAGGTGGTGTCCTAACACCCTGACTCATGTCCCCCACCCACCCACCATTGATGGGCACCTGCCAGCAGGCCCCGACTCATGTCCCTCACCCCAATACACCCACCCACCATCAACGGGCACCTGCAGAACTATGTACAAAAGAGGCGGGCATGTCCTAAGGCTCACTCTTTGATGTTCCGGGCCAGGGCATCATCGAACTACTTTTCAACGTCCCGGAGGGGGGCCTCTTCCCTGGCCTCAAGGTCTCGCAGGGATGCAGTCATGGTGGCCTCCAACTCCCTGCGAGTTGCCTCAAGGCACTCAGCCCGCCTCAACGCCCTGCGCATGGAGTTATCCACCCTGACCATAGTGAGCCGTGCATCTTCCGCCCGCCGCCGCTCCGCATCTGTTTGCTGGCCCAACCACTGCCACACGGAAGATACTCCCAATCCAGGGTCCTCCTGCCCCCCGGCCAATGCCTGCCCCTCTGATGTAGATGGCCCCGTGCCATGATGCCTCCCACCCTGAGCCTGCTGCTGCCGTGCATGTGTCCTGCTGGTCGATGCCTGCACGTCCTCCTCTTGCTGGGGTCCAGTTGTGGGGGTGGCCACCCCTGCTAGACCTCCGACTCCCGACTGTGGCAGGGATGATTCCTCCACCAGCCTGGCCGCTGGTTCAGGGGCAGCTCCACAGGGTGCCCAGGTGATACTTGGGCAGGAAGATGGCACAGAGGACGACTGGCACATAGGTGGTTCAGTTGAGGGGGGGGTCGCTAGAAGATCCAGCACACGGAGGAACCCAGCCTGGGTGACCTGTCCTAGTAGGCCGACGCGGTCAATGAGGTATTCGAAATGACGTGCATTGTCCTCACGAGAACCCTGCACGCCATCCTGAACACCACGTTGACGCAACGCCACCCCAGCTAGGACAGGCTCCACCCGGTCCCGGATAGCCACGTCCGCAGGGAGAGGAAGGCCAGTTGTTGTTCGCGCATCCCCTCTCTGAAAACGGGTCTGGATGGTGCTGGTGTGGGATGATGCGGCGGCCTGTGCTGCCTCCTGTCCCTGCCCCTGGACTGCACCACTACCACCAGTGGAATGCCCCCCTCCAGGCCCCATGCGTGAGCCTTCCACGGCCTCCTCCTCAACCAAACCCACCACCAACCTGGATGAGTCCGTGCCATCTCCCACCATAGGCCCCTGTGGGGGCTCAGCTGCCCCTTCTGCTGCCGAGGAGTCTATCGCCAACCTCCGCGGCACCAAACTCATCACTCCCTGTAGAGATGACAACCTGGGAGGGCAGCTGGGCCTTGCGTCTCCGGCTGGTGGTGGGATCCCTGCCGCTGTGCTCCACAGCACCGTCTCCACCCTCTTCATCAGTTGACGCTGCAGACAGGGAGAGAGAGAACACAGGCATCAGGGCACTGTACAATGGTCTGATACACACATGACAGTACATGAGTGGCAGTGTCAAACTTCGCAGATGGCATCACACTCCCCAACACACATATCATTTGAACCCACACACATGTGCAAATTAACAGGAATGTTGCAGCAGGCAGCAATATCCATACAAATACAACAGCATGAGCACATGCAACATGGGGAGTGCCGAACACATGCGCACACGCCACCAGACATACATGCATATGTACATCTCCACCACCTGTCACAGTGAAATCATCGGCAACTATGTCACATCTGCCAATCAGCCTCCTACATGTCGGTGTCACATGCATCCATGGCGTATCACATTCGCACACTTGTCAAACACACACAACCATGCCACAGTACACACACAGAAATGCAAACATGTGTGCATCCCCACATGCATCCATGCATCATGCATTTGAACACATACACCATTGACCATTGATGTGACTCACACATGACTGGACTCACATGCGGCATGCTCATGTCCCTGCACATACACATCCATACATGGGGCTTTCCAGACATATGTTCAAGCTGCACACTCCTGCCACACCTCAACATGCACTGCGTCCAATCAGTACCCATGGACACTTACCGCTCGACTCCAGACGGGTCTGCCTCTGAAGGACCTGGAGGTGGAGCGCTGGGTGTATACGTTCCAGGACCCTCATCTGGTTGTTGGCTATGCTGACCTGGCACCCCTCTGCATGCACTGCCTCCAAGAGGCGCCGGGCCTTGCTGAGGGTCCTGGACCTGAAGTCCTCCCAGCGCTTCTGGACATGTGCCATGTCGTGGGCTGCCACCCCGTCCACGTTGATGGCAGACACGATGTCCTTGCAGATCCTCTTCCATCCTTCATTGTCGGCGTGTGGTCTTCCCAAGAGGGCACCATAATGCACCAGGACTTGCTCCACCAGGATACCAACTTCTGCGGCACTGAAGCTGGTAGCCCTCTGCCTCTCTGGCTGGGGGTTGCCAGTGGTCTCCGATGGTGTTTCCCCCGACATGGCAACCCCCGAGGCAGGTGTGGGTGGGCAACTGGGTCCTGGTGCTGGGCTGTAGAGCGATCGAACTTCAGTCAGGAGCCTTCTGTTCCAGCAGGGGTCGTTGCAGCAACTGGACCCCTGCAGATGGCTGACGTGCAGGCACCAAATAGCAGGGCACCTGGCCAGCAGGCAGGCAGGCAGCAGCAGATGGCTGGTGGGATTCAGCTCAGGCTGTGGGGGGCAGTAATTCACCCTTCTGGGCAGGAGCATGGTCTTCCGTGTGTTGTCGCGTGGCCAGCTTGATACAGATTGATTTGGCACGTGAAAAAACAGCACGTCAGCGTGTAATTCGAGGAAAGGCCCTTAGCACGTAAGCGTGTATGTGACGTAACATGCGCGGGTGTTCCCCTCATCACGGGTGTATAGTGATTCAGCATGTGAAAAAACAGGATGTCCGCGTGTTAATGCGTGTAATTTTGAGGAAAGGGACTAAGCGCATATGTGATGTGACACGCCCGGGCATTTCCCTCAGCACAGGTTAAAGGTGACCGGGGCCAGCAGTCCCTACACGTGCCTTTCGTGGAGACCGACGTGTGTTGCTACTTCTGGTTGTTTCGCGCACCATCACAACTTCACAGCGGATCAATGACGTATCTCTTCTTTTGGCGGGGGTATTGGCTACGTTTGTTTTTCATTATCATGCTAGTCAGATGGTGAGTCGCGCATGCTATTTTTCCCACTGCTGGTGCCCCTGTGTATCGTGCACCCGTTTTCAAGGTCATAGTAGCCGGCGTGTCCCACGCGTACATCTTTTTCGTGTCCCTGGGTGCCACCGCATACTGCAGGAGGTTAATTCCACACACGTGGGCTACCGGGGGTTGCATGCACGGTTTTACTGCAGTTTTGCGGTACCTGAGCATTGTGTGACCCGTTACTTTATTTCCGGGGTCACATAAAGTCTTGCAGGTGCAGGGGTGCTGTTAACATCTAGTACCCCGCCCCCTTCACCTCATTTGCCCAGGACAATTGTCATGTACACCTCCCATTGGCAATACTACATCTGTGCCATGGTTGGGAGGCCACGAAAGGTGAGGGATGCTTCTTGCCGGGTGTGGTCAGGGACGTGGCCAGGGTGGCATGGGAGTAGGGGGACTCCAGGGTGTCCAGGGTAGCTACAGAGGGGGAAGAGGCAGGGGTGCGCCACTTCGGCACGATGTTGTGCCATGTGTTGGTGCAGTCATGCCACCACCCCCTGTGGCTCCGGGAGATGCAGATCTTGCATCTGGCACTGGCACCCATGTGACCCGGCAGTCCATTTCATCGATTGCCACGTGCCCAAGGGTAGTGGTAGCTGCAGGTGCAGCTGTGGACACCACCACCCAGGCTCAGGGTCGGCCAGTGCATGCTGCGTTGGACCCTGAAGAGTCCCAGGATGATTATCAGGAGGTCAGGAGGCACACCGTAAGTGCACTCAGGGCTGCCCTGACCGAGGCACGTGTCCCTGGGGCAGTATTGTCATCTGCTGCCCCGAGCAGCCGAGTGCATGGGCAGATGCAGCCGACACCACCCCGGCTGTGAGTCGACCATCCAGGACAGTCCCGGTCAATGACCCTGGCACAGCGGATGTAGCTGTGAAGGGTCCATTCCAGGGCACCCAGCAGCCACTGACGCAAGTCAGGGTGTCGGGAGGAAATTCTCCCGGGGTCGGCTGGGCCGTCCGCGGACCTCTGGGCCGGGAGGCCCCAACTCCTCCCGTATATCCCAGAAAAATGAGTATGAGGCACACGCAAGAAGCAAGGTGATTCTGCTGTTTATTGAACAAAACGGCAGGGATGGGTCAAGGATCGTACGCGTCCGTCCTGACACTCTCTCTCAATCGTGGGGCTCGCAGGCCCTTTTTACCTTAGTCTGACACGCTACTTGCGTCACCTGGGAAAAGTTAGCAAAAAACCTATCGCCACTCTGGATTGGTTCCTCGAGTGGTAGGGTTAGTATAGCATACGTGTAGAGGGCGTTGTTAGTGGTCGAGGGTCAGTCAGGTGGTATACTTGGGTTGTCCCTTCAATTTGATACATGAAAATTGTTACATGAAGACCCCTGAGGATTGGCTAATGTTAATGGCGTCAGTGATAAGAGCCCCATGTTCTGATTGGTTCACTCGCGAGCCCCCCAGTCTGGGACCATCGCTGTTCCCAGCTCGCGGTGCACCTGCCATTTGCAACAATGTATCACTATGGGTATGTGCAGACAATGTGAGGATTTATCCATATGCTGGAAGGCAGACTACTGCCACTGCCGCAGATGTCCATTGAGTCGCTTAATTGTATCTGCCTGTGTCTTGAAACGTGGAATCCAGGCGCCTCCCTCCTCCTGGGCCTGGCACCCTGTCAGGTTCGGCTTGGTCACGTGAGGAGAGACCGTGGTTGAGGCAGAATTCTGCACATTTAATATTGCATTTTCCACTGTGTGCCTGGCTTAATTTGCAGGTGTGACCTTGGCGTCGGCTTGCGGCATGCGAGTTTGCAACATTGTGCCCTTGACTGTCTGTTCTCGCCGGGCTCATTCTGCAGGGTCAGCAACTGTACCCTTGCTCGTTCAATGTTCATGGAAGCTCTTGCTTGCGGCCTACTTGGGCCTGGTGCATAGGTGGAGACGTTTGATGCACAGCGCCTTAGGTTATGGTATCATATTGCTTTATCCCCAGTATCATGTCTTCGTTATATTTCTCATTGCAATGCATGGGTTTAGGAGAAGCGTGAGCAAGCATTTTAGATGAGTTCATTGTGCGTCTTGCGTTTCTGCATTTTGAAAAACCTATGTGAAAAATAATAAAGATGCGCGTCGGTGGGTGTGTCCGTCACCTACGTCATGGCACTGAATATGTTCTTCGTGTGGATTGGTGTGGGAGTGTCCAGTGTGCATGTTTGCACGGGTGTGCTGACCGTTGGCTAGGTCGTCATGGCATCTCTAACGATGTGTTCATTTACTGTTGAATGGTTCAGTCGAGTTCATCCATGCTGCAGGTGTCGGCATGGGCAGGCTAGGCTGGTGGGCACATCCGTATGTTCCTGTACCAGGGTATTTGGTCGTCTGGTAGATGGGCAAACTCCTCTCGTGGCGGGTGTCTGGGCCACGATCCTCTAGGCCAGGGGTGTGAGGGGATTGGTGGGTGCCTTTTGTTCCATTCTCCCACTTCAGTCCCCCCTCTGGTCGACTTGTCGACCACAAACATATCCTTTTCATTATCGCCTCTCACTCTCCATATTTTAGTTACTCCTCCCAAATGTCCATAGTGGTTGACGTGGTCTTCTAATACATATATACACAGGTCCCTCCAGGTGTGCAGTATACCCATTTCCCTATGTAGCTCCTTGGGTTTCTTGGGTTTTCGAGCTTCACAGATGGTGGGTCCAGGTGGTTGGTGATGATCTGTTTGCGCAGTTTTTCTCTCTCTTTTATTATTGTGCCTGTGTGCTGGCCATCATCTGCCGGCATCAAGGGGTGCATACCAACCATTTCGATCATTTCATCTGTGGTGCGTGCCTTCCGGGCCTTCCAAAATCTAATTAAGATCAGTGTAGCTCCAGCCAGTATTATGCATCCAACTATAATCTTCAGTCCGTCCGACAGCCAAGATGGCATCCATGACCATAATAGTGAAAACCAGCTATCATCCTTCTTCACTCCTTTACTTTCATCCATCATTTTGGAGTGCATCTGGGCCAGTTGTGATACTGCTTCTGTCAGTGTACCATTGTCAGCATCGTTAACAGGAATGAATGTGCAGCATGATTGTCCTATCTTTGCGCAGACTCCTCCTTCCATTGCTGTGAGGAGGTCCAGTACATATCTGTTCTGTAGTGCTACCATCCTCACTGCTCGCAGTTCCTCTTTTATTGCGTTGAATCCATTTACTGTAGAATTAATTGTCATCATTAGATCCCATCGAGTTATCTGGAGCCATTTTGCGTTTGCGTAAGCTTGTAGTCCCGGATGTATTATTGAGGAGAAGAACATTGCTGCTCTGCTGAATAGTCTGTGTTCTGGTGGGATTGAAGTGAGTGCTGTTTCCGACCTTCCCCATAGGTAATTTCCTGTCAGAGGTTCTCCTTGTCTTTTCTTTCTATTCAGGACAGTGTTGTTGCTGTTGTTTTGGCTCTCTGGCCCCTTCTGAGGTGGTACAGATCTCTTCTTCCTCTTGTTTCCTTCATCCATTTTAGGGAAGTTCACCACGTTCACATGTTTCTGGGGCACCACTAGTGATGGTACATTAACGTGTACCATTGTGCAAACACCATTCTACAGAGGGGGCAGTGTGTGGTATGCCTTGTCTCTGCAGGCCCAGTAATGGTCCATTAATACTGCTGTTCCTGCTTCCCCCTCAGGTAACTCCATCATGCTTGCACAGTTGGTGTTGTATCCCACGTCTCCTCTATGTTGGTAGCATACCTTAGGTGCAGACAGCGGCAGTATTGTTATTGGGTCTTCATCCTTCTCTATCCACGTTAGCATGGGTACGTATTTGACCCAAGTCATCCAACATCTGTCATTGTGTTCAGCAATAGTTGTAATATTTTCTCTCGTTACCATGTTGCTGCCAACCACTCCTGTGTCCCATTTGTTGTCCAGGTACACCTTCCCTGTTATTGTTACCAGTGGTCTTTCCCAACATCCTTGTTTACCAGGAACTTCAGTGGCGTACCAATCACATGGTAGGTATTGTAGTGTTACTTTCTTTGTTTCTCCTTTTTCAGGGCCACTTGTCATGTATCTGAATGCTTCAGCATGCAAACTGGTCTTGTGGTAACTCAAATAAGTCTTGAGGAAGTTGTTTTCGTATGGATATGTGTCTCGCGTTTTCCATACCAGGTGCACCACCGTCCCTTGAAATCTCCCTTTCGTTTGGAACAGTGCCAAGTATACTATACATCGCGCTGTCTTTTCATCTATTTTCGTGGCAACGAAAGTTCGAGAAGCGCTCATGGCGTATGGGATCAATGAGCAGACGTAGCAGCTGTCTTTTGTTGTCTGCTTACCTATTTGGGTCATGTGTTGGTACCACATGTTGTTCGAGACGTGTGCTGAATCTTGTATGTAGTTGTCAATACCTTTATTATCTGAGTATGTGCTGCGTTTAACTCTATTTCCCTTGTGTGGGATTTTGCTAGTACCACCTGACGTAACACTTGTTGCAGCCGTGGGTGGGGGTATATTAGGTTTGGGTACAGCCAAAATATTGATAGCATAACTTTTCTGCCATACAGAGGCAGCCAAAAACCCGGTAATCATTAAAATCCCTATCATTTTTATTACAGAGGCTAGTCTCACCGGCATTTTTCTCTTACCTTGCTGCAGTCCGGCAGCTTATTCTTGCGACGTTAAAGTTGCCCACCTGAAAATTCTCAATATGCTTGTTATTAGTGTTAGTTGTTGTTTTTAAGCTCTCCCTATCAAGTAGTCGTTCAGTGCCCAGGCGAAGAGCTGTTCCCACGCCAATCTAAGCGATCTATCTCTTAGGGCAGGCAAGTGTTGGTGAAGATGGGGCATTGATTGTTCTATGGCCAAGAGAAATGCTGTGTAGTAGACACGTACCCTCCTTCTTTTTGGGTACTTTGGCCTTTTTATGTGATAGACAAATTGGTGTGATAGCTCTTCAGGGTAGTTATCGTCTGGGGGTAGCATCTACTCCTGGGCAATGAACTTTGTTAGTTATCTGTTTTCTTAGCAGTACAATAACACGCGGTACCTGCATGTGCGAGAAAAGAAAAAAAAGAGAACATTCAAGTGTTTACATGTGTATATGTGCAAGACAATGTCCTTCAGTTGGGTTATTACTGCAGTGGGTAGGGAGTCGATGGGCAGAGGGCTTGGGGCTCAACTGGCGGAAGTCTCTTTACTCATTGATCGTGTGACCATGGGGTGGGCGGTATGGCAATTACCCTTTTCTATTTCAGTAGTTGTCTCTGGGGAACCTGGGGGGTGGTAGGGTATGGAGGCACTTGGGTCGTCAGCTGTGGTAGAAGTCTCTTCCTCCGTGGGTGACGCTGTTGCTGTTCTTCCAATGGCCCTGACGGTGACGCTAGGGCGGGTCTGGAGTTTGCAGATCTTTACGTCGTGTAGGTGATTCCAAGCACGTTTGTCCTGAAACTTTACCGCTCTCGTAGATATCTCCTCTACCAGGTGGGGGCCAGTGAAGCGTGGGCTGTTCCACTTTCTATTGAAATTGCGGAGTAGCACATGGTCACCTTTAGCAATTTTGCACAGTTTGTCCTTTTACAATTCTTTATCCGTGTCTTCTTGTTGATCACTTCTAGACCCGCCCCGCGTGCGCTCGAGCTGTTGAGTCACAAACAAATAGTGCATGTTCCACAAATAGTGTGGTTGGGCACCCCATTGTTATTGATGATGCTTTCTCTACAGCAAAGGCAGCTGCGGCGAGACCTTGTTCGCAAGGAAAATGTCCTAACATCACAGGATCCAAATGGCCGCTGTAAAACGCTACTGGTTTGTAACCCATGCTTGTTTTTTGAGCCAACACTGCTTTCATTACTGCTGAGTCGCAATGTGAAAATATAAAGAATTGTCGTTCATAATCTGGAGTGGCCAGTACCGGAGCAGTTGATATTGCATCTTTCAGTTCATCAAAGGCCTCTTTCATTTCCATTGTCCACCCCAACCTTTTCTCCCCTTTGTTAGCTTCTTTTAATGCCTCAAGTAGGGGTCCTATGTATGAGCTGTAATCAAATACCCAAGCTCTACAGTAGTTGCACAGACCCCAGAACTGCTGCAGTTCCCTCACTATTTGGGGCAGTGGCGTTTTTGAAATGGCCTGTGCTCTTTGTGGTACAATCTTTCTTCCGTATTGGGATATGAGCTGACCAATGTAAATTACCTGTTCCTGACAGTACTGTAACTTTTCCTTGTCTACCTTGTAACCCTTTTCAGCCAATATTGTCAGCATCTTCAATGAGTCCTCTCTGCATCTTCTTTCGCTTGTGCTGCAAATTATTATGTCATCAACATACTGCAACACTGTGCTTTCCACTTCAATGTTACCCAAGTCCATCTGTATTACTCTGTTGAAAATTGAGGGTGACTCGCAGTACCCTTGTGGCAATCTGGTGTGTTTCCATTTTGTTTCTGTACGTAAAGCTTTATATATTCTAAGGGCTTCGGTGTGCCCAGGGTGACAGGTAGCAGACTCGGGCATCAAAGATACAAAAACAAAAGGAAGTAGAACTGCTACCTTCCAGGTTTATACCCAATTTTTATCAATAAATGAAACAAATGAAAGTGGGGGAGCCTGGTATAATTATACTAATGGATTAAATCCCTAAGTTAGTAACCCATAAGGTTTGTCCAGAAAGAAGAAAGGTCAAATAAGGAAACTCACACGTGTCAAAGGTTGTGAACATAAAAGGTTTATATTAAAACAAAAAAACCATAAAAGAAACACATTTTGAAAACAATGTGTATGAGACAAATTACAATAATCTAGACAACGAATAACTTAGTGGGGTACATAAGAACATCAAAAAAACATATTGTACTGTACGTGAAGCTTGTCAGATCTTGTGAGTCTGGGTGCAGGGGTATTGAGAAAAAGGCATTTTTTAGGTCTATCACTGTAAATCGTGATGCCTCTGCTGGAATGCCACACAATATTGTGGCCGGGTTTGCTGCTATGGGGTATTCCGCTTCCACTATGTTGTTCAAGGGCCTGAGGTCCTGGATGAAACACCAAGACCCTCCTTTAGCTTTGCGCACTGGGTATACAGCTGTGTTACATGGTGATTCTGATGGTACCAATATGCCATTATTTATAAGGGCCGTTATTGTTTCATATATGCCCTCATCTGCCTCTTTTGATAGTGGGTACTGCTTCACTCTGGGGAGTATTGCACCTTTTTTCAATTTTATTCTTACTCCCCCTATACTTTTTATGCATCCCACGTCATAGGGACTAGTAGTCCATAATGCTGTTGGTACCTTTGCCATATCCTCCTCAAAGAAGGGAACTGGGGTGGATGTGGGTGCTTCAAGTGCCATTGCAATTTTCTGTGCCACTTGTTTGTATGTCACTCTTAGCCATATTTCTACACTCATCATAAATACCATTTCACCTTCTTCCTTTTCTTCTGAGAAGAGCTCCTCGTCTGACACCTGGGTGAGCCTACATCCCTCTGCTAGGGCTATCACTGCCCTCCATGCTCTTCCTTCTCTGTCTTGGGCATGTACTGCGATGTAATCAGCAGTTGCTATAATGCTCTCTATGTTCACTGAAATCACCTTTCCTTCTGGTTCATTGGCTGGTGTTTCTGGTCTAAACAAATAGGCTGCTGGCCTCCTCCAGATCTTTCCTTCTATTCCTGGCATCCATGCAAGTGCCATGTCTGTCCCGTACTGGAACAGTTCACCATCTACTGGCTCAGCCCTAATCACTGTCTGTCCACAGTATGCTTGCATAATTTGTCGTGCAGTGAGCATGTTTATTCCTGGAGTGGAGCAAATTATGCCGTCCTCCGTAAAGGAGATCGTCATATTCAACCTGCTCATTATGTCTCTCCCCAGTATGTTTACTGGTGAGGCCCTAGAATATAAAAGCGGGACTGACATGTCATAATCCCCTATTGATAAGGGAATGTTGTCATTAAAGGGAACCAACCCCCTAGCCCCAGAGAATCCTTGGGTGTTCATGGCTTCACCTGACATCTTAAATTTACCTTCCCTTATGCAAGACCGGGTCGCCCCGGTGTCAACAAGGAATGATCATTTTTTGTCACCTATCGTTACCTCTATGCGTGGTTCCTCCGCACTATTAGGTGTTACCGACAGTATGGGACACACCAAGGCCATCTGTGGGCTGTCCTATTGTGGGTATAATGATTGACCGCTTCCTGTGTAAGGGTTGTGTCCCAGGACCGTCACCCTTCCCAGTTGTGTTTGCTGTAGTTGTGTATTGGTAGAAGTTATGTTATGGTCTTGAATTTGGGCAGGTTGCTGTACTTGCTGTACTTGGGGTTGTTGTGTTATCGCTACCTGTTGTTGTGGCAGTGAATATGTCTGTGGCTGTTGTTGTGTTACTAGTTGTTGCTGCCCATTTCCCTGTTGCAACGCCTGCTGTTGCTGGATGCCCTGCTGTTCCTGTGTAGGCCCTTGTTGTCCCTGTTCTCCCCATGATGGTGTGCCTGGTCTCACTCTACACGTGCGTGACATGTGCCCTACTAATCCACAAATCCAACACACCGGTGGTTCCCTGTTCTGCCATGGAAAGCTTCCTGAGTTGTCCTGGTATACTGGTTGCCCGGTGGGGTAGACATTTCTAAATCCTCCCCCTTGCTGTTGTGTGTTATATCCGTATCCCCTTCCCTTCATCATTCCTCCCCTTCCCCTGTTGTAGTTCTAATATCCAGCTCCTGGCGTTGAGTATCCTCCTCCCATGTTAGTCGTGTAGGGTTGAAGTGGCGGCAGCTGTTGTGTTACAATCTGTGATGATTGTATTTGGGAGGGATCTTGTGCAGCCACTACTTGTGTGGGGTTTTGAGTCATTGTTGCAGGTGTAGTTATTAGTGCACCTTCCATTGTGTATTTAGTAAGTTTTTTCTGTACCAATTTAGCCTCTTCCGCTTTTCTATCCTCTTCCTTTTGTTTCATCTTTTCTTGCCATGTCCTACAATGATGCACTATCGTCAGTTGTATTTCTGGCCATGCTTTTGCTTCCATCCCCACTACTTTCTTCAGTTGTTTCTGAACTGCTTCTGGGAGCCCTTGTACTAGTATATGATAAAATATTGCTGGTGTTTTGTCCCATTGTTCTCTAGTTTCCATACGCCACTTCTCTTGAATTTCCTGGATATAATCAGCAGGATCTTCGTTCTCACGCATCTTGCGTGAGGTAATTGCTCCTATGTCTGATGTGTCTGGGTACTGTACCCTCAGCGCTTGCCATAATGCATGTCTGCAGTTTGCGAATGGTGCCCCATCGTGTGATGTGTTTGTTATTGTGACCCCGGAGAAGCCTGCTCTCTTCCAGATGTCATCTGCTGCATCCCCCAATATTGATATTAGAAGGCCCTTTACATCCCCCACTGCCAGTTTCTGTCCTGCGGTGTGTTTTTCCATTTCATATATCCATTTTCCCGCACCTCCACTTAATGATGGGAGCCTGCACTTTATATTTTCCTTGTCTGCATGCTTCCAGGGGACGTATTGTGGTCTAACCCCTCCCCTCTCCAGAAGTGGTATTAAGTTGTGCCCTGGTTGGCCCCCTGGGATCCACAGAATCGAATCCGTACACCCCTCCTCTTCTTCCCTGTCTTCTACATCGTCAATGGGGTCCATATTTCCCCTGCTCGTAACTGTTTCTTCTCCATCTCTTCCCCTTCTTTTATCATTTCCTTTATTTGATGTGGGCGTGTGTATTCGTTCTCTCTGCCTGCGTCCAGGGAGGTCTCTAAGCCTGCCTGCATAGGGTGTCAGTTCGTGGGGGAAGGGCGCGAGTTTAGATGGGCATGTTGCACGTAATGAGCGTGAGGTAGCGGGGCATATTGGACGGGATGGCGAGGGTGTAGTTGCACGGGTCTGCCTTTCCGCCATTCTTTGCTCTTCCTCCTCACTTCCCTCCAGTTCTTCCTTTCTCCTGCAGATCCATGGTGATTCTCCATTTGTCCCGGTGATGTATAATTTATCTAAGCTTTCCCTTTCACTGTTTCTTCCTTCCTTCTCCATTCCTTCTCCTTCCTCACTGCAAAAGTCCTCCATTAATGGCAACCCCCAATCTGCCTTTTTCCCCCTAATCGTTACTGTTTTTAAATCTATTAGATCCGTTCCTCCCTTGTCTTCTTTGCCAATTGCTCCCCTTTGTGCTGATGTGGTTGCTACTTCTGTGTCTTTGTATACATACCTCCTTACTTCACACTCCCCTCTCCTATCTTCTCTTTCCCCTTCATTTTTCTCCGCTATTTCTCTACCAATTTCCTCTTTTCTTTTTCAATTCCTCCATTACTTCACTACTCATCTTTTCAATTATCCTTTCTTCTTCTCTCTTCCTTTCCCATCTCGCTCTTTCCCGCTCTAATATACCCTCTATCATCCTCCCTTCTTCGTATTTCCTTGTCGTTTCTGATAGTAATCTCCTCTTCCATATTTCCATTTCCTTTTCTTTCTCCTCTTCCTCTCTTTTCTTGTCACGCAGTGCTGCTCTTGATACCCTTTCTGCTACTGCCTTCACCCTTTCTGCTTCTCTCTTTTGCTCCTCAGTTCGTTCCCTCATTTTGTCCAACTCATTCTTGCTTTCTTTCCTTTCCCGTGCTCTCTCTTTTTCCTCTCTCTCTCGAGCTGCTTGATCAGTGCATTCTGCTCATCCCTTAATTCTGCTAATCGTTCCTCCAAAATCTCTTCCTTTTGTCGTAACAGCTCTTCTTCCTTTCTTTTCCCCTCTTCCCCTTTCCTTTCACTCTTCCTGGTGTTATCCTCGTCCATTTTCCTTACTACCTCCTTCTCTTCTTCTGTTAATGAACCTCATAATTTTAATAATACCTGCGCAGCTACCCACTCATCCTGTCCTATTCCTGCGATCTGATCTTCGCCAATCCCCCCTTCCCCTGCGGGTATTTTCGTACGGGCTAGTCCCGTCGTGCTAGTCTGCTCCCTTCCCGTGTGGCTACCTGTGGCTGTATATGGTGGCGGGCTGTATGCCGGGTTCGAGTACCCGTCAGCCGCCCTCAATTGAACCATGTCTCGTAGTTCTGTTAAAGGGTATAACCCCCCTTCCTCCTTTTTCACTACCTTCGCTAGGGGTATATTGTCGCTCTGTTCCTTTTTTATTTCCCTTTCGTTTATGTTGTTACTCTTCTCTCCTCCCTCTTGTCCGTGCCCCGTGTTCTGTTTGCCTTCATTCTCTTTTTCCCCATTCTCTCCTTCCTCCTTAATCTTCTCCTCTTCCGTTGTTTCCCCTATAATGAACATTCCGTTTGGCCCTGGTCGGGACCCTTGGAACATCCTCCATAAGTTAAACACCTCCACGTGGTGTATTAACTTCTTCCCCTTGTATGTGTTATGCAAATGGGTTAATAGTGAATGTTGGGTATACGGATCGAAACTGCCATTAGGCGGCCATGGTGTCGTCATTTTGTTGTCCGTCCCCTGTGTCCATTCTATGCTGTACTTGATCAATTTCTCCCTATGGGGTGACAGTGTTTTACATATGTGTTGTAGCGGGGTAGTGAGGGTGTTCCCCCACCCTCCCGATCCTGTCCCGTATGACATAGTAGCGCTTCACTTGTTATCCTTCCCCTATTTGGTAGCGGTTATCTTGCTAACAGTGTACACTATACAGTCTTAGATCCTTACCTGGCCCCGTAATTTTGGGGACTTGCAATTGTCCGCTAAGGAAAAATAGTAAAATATAGCATCTGCATTTTAATATTCTTTTCTTTCTTTTCCCCCTTTATCGAACACCTTTACGGTCCCCTGCGGCCGAGGCGCGCATAGCCCCCTGCGGCTGCGTGCCCCGTGTGACGTTCTTATACAGCCGTCCCACTTTCTCTTATCCGTCCTCCCCCTTCTTCACTTGCCGTGGCCGGCGTTCTCCGTGCGCAGCCACGTCCCCCTTTTCACCTTCCCCCCCGATCAACTCGTTACCGTTTATGTCCGTCTCCACTTCCTCACCATAATTCTCTTCCCCACCACTCTCCGAAAAAAAGATGCCTTGTATTCGAGATATTCTATGAAAGCCCTACTGGTGACGTCACCGATCTCTTCAAAACTACTGGTAAGTTCTTCACATGTGTCTAAAAGTTCAAAATACGCTTGCAATCTACCCCGTCAACCCCACAGCTGTCTTCCTGTCACACCTGGAACAAGGTAATCAACAATATAATCAGACTGCGCACGCTGCGTCGCCTCGCGTGTGATACGCCCCTCGACAGGAGGGCTTAACCAGCCAATTATCTTCCGTATTAGGCAACCAGCTAGCTACCGCCTACAGGACAACGTCATCTATCTATCGAGTTTCCTGCTCGATCAATAGGGATCCTCATCTACTCATTGATCAATAATCAGCAATTCGTAGGAAAACGCACACACACACCCTCACACGTGGTCGCGACCTAGGCCAATCAGTGTCTACGAGCTGCCGCACGTGATGTTTTCGTGCTCCGCCCCCTCCTCTTTCGTAACGTAGCGGACTGCTCTCGCACTTGTCCAGCTACCATTCACTTCACCGTCAACACTAATTTATCAAACCTTCGCCGCTCACCTGTGTAACACCTCCCGCCTCCCGTATTCAATTCCTCCCCCCTCCCTCACAATTTCACATTGCTTGTTGTGCGTGGCATACTCACCAAGTTCTCTTGATGCGGGGCCGCTCGACTGTGTGCACCCCTCCAAGCGACTCGCCACCTCCCCTCGTCTGGACCACCTCTGGACACTCGCCAACCGCGGGCGGGATACTTCTCAACCGGCTCCCGAAGGCCAATATCCGGATTGCGCTGTCCGGTCTTCTCGCAGTTCCGCGATGGTCCTGTAGTCCTCAAAAGGGGGCAGCGGCAGAGGGGGCCGCGCCGCCGGGCCTCCTCGCAACGGGAGTACTCGGAAAAATAAAATAAAAGCAGATCTTAAACAGATCTCAGCAGTGCCTCCAACTTGTCGGGGGGAAATTCTCCCGGGGTCGGCTGGGCCGTCAGCAGACCTCCGGGCCGGGAGGCCCCAACTCCTCCCGTATATCCCAGAAAAATGAGTATGAGGCACACGCAAGAAGCAAGGTGATTCTGCTGTTTATTGAACAAAACGGCAGGGATGGGTCAAGGATCGTACGCGTCCGTCCTGACACTCTCTCTCAATCGTGGGGCTCGCAGGCCCTTTTTACCTTAGTCTGATGCGCTACTTGCGTCACCTGGGAAAAGTTAGCAAAAAACCTATCGCCACTCTGGATTGGTTCCTCGAGTGGTAGGGTTAGTATAGCATACGTGTAGAGGGCGTTGTTAGTGGTCGAGGGTCAGTCAGGTGGTATACTTGGGTTGTCCCTTCAATTTGATACATGAAAATTGTTACATGAAGACCCCTGAGGATTGGCTAATGTTAATGGCGTCAGTGATAAGAGCCCCATGTTCTGATTGGTTCACTCGCGAGCCCCCCAGTCTGGGACCATCGCTGTTCCCAGCTCGCGGTGCACCTGCCATTTGCAACAATGTATCACTATGGTTATGTGCAGACAATGTGAGGATTTATTCATATGCTGGAAGGCAGACTACTCCCACCGCCGCAGATGTCCATTGAGTCGCTTAATTGTATCTGCCTGTGTCTTGAAACGTGGGATCCAGGCGCCTCCCTCCTCCTGGGCCTGGCACCCTGTCAGGTTCGGCTTGGTCACGTGAGGAGAGACCGTGGTTGAGGCAGAATTCTGCACATTTAATATTGCATTTTCCACTGTGTGCCTGGCTTAATTTGCAGGTGTGACCTTGGCGTCGGCTTGCGGCATGCCAGTTTGCAACATTGTGCCCTTGACTGTCTGTTCTCGCCGGGCTCATTCTGCAGGGTCAGCAACTGTACTCTTGCTCGTTCAATGTTCATGGAAGCTCTTGCTTGCGGCCTACTTGGGCCTGGTGCATAGGTGGAGACGTTTGATGCACGGCGCTTTAGGTTATGGTATCATATTGCTTTATCCCCAGTATCATGTCTTCGTTATATTTCTCATTGCAATGCATGGGTTTAGGAGAAGCGTGAGCAAGCATTTTAGATGAGTTCATTGTGCGTCTTGCGTTTCTGCATTTTGAAAAACCTATGTGAAAAATAATAAAGATGCGCGTCGGTGAGTGTGTCCGTCACCTACGTCATGGCACTGAATATGTTCTTCGTGTGGATTGGTGTGGGAGTGTCCAGTGTGCATGTTTGCACGGGTGTGCTGTTCGTTGGCTAGGTCGTCATGGCATCTCTAAAGATGTGTTCATTTACTGTGGAATGGTTCAGTCGAGTTCATCCATGCTGCAGGTGTCGGCATGGGCAGGGCAGGCTGGTGGGCACATCCGTATGTTCCTGTACCAGGGTATTTGGTCGTCTGGTAGATGGGCAAACTCCTCTCGTGGCGGGTGTCTGGGCCGCGATCCTCTAGGCCAGGGGTGTGAGGGGATTGGTGGGAGCCTTTTGTTCCATTCTCCCACTTCAAGGGCTTCCGTCCTTGTTCCACCTGCCACTCCCTCTGTTCAATCCACCAGTGCCACTGCCCATACTGATCAGGGCGGCATTTACCAGCCAGGGTCCGGACCACTACTCAAGAGGAGGAAAGTTGCAGCAGAGGCTGGGACCCCAGACATGGCTCCGACCTCCAGCACGTTGAGGAAGAAGACTTTCTGCATGCAGGAACTGGACTTCCTTGTGGACTACGTGCAGGAACACAACCGTGATGTGATATTCTAGTGGGGCCAAATTGTCACACTACGGCTGCCCAGCGTATGTCCCACTGGAAGCATGTTGCGGATTGCGTGAGTGCATTCGGACATGAGGTGCGCACAGCTCAAGAGTGCAAAAAGCGTTGGGATGCCTCCGATGCTGCGCTAAGGCGAAGCGTGCCTCCAATTATGCCATGACTGGATTGACTGGCGGTGGGTCACCAGCTCAGGAGGAAGACCTCACTTCGCACAAGTCAGTCGCTGCGGAGTTCATACCGGCAGAATTGTACGAAGGAGTGGGAGAGATGCTGGACTTTGATGCCCGGTCCGATGAGTGTTGTCGTGTGTTTGTCCAGACCATGTGTGGTTTGCTTGTGTGATGTGTTGTGCTTGACTGCCACTACATGTTATGTGTACATGGTTCTCATGTGTGAGTCATGCAATGCTTCACTGATACCTGCCTGCTGTGCAGCATGCTGGACATGTAGACCAGACGGGGGCTGTCTTCATCACCAGACTTGCACCCTATTAACATGCTAGTCAGCCGGCTGCCCCTCCGGTCCATGTTCCAGCTCACTGGCCCTTCTGCATCTAGCCTGGGGTGGCTTTCCACTCAGCACTGGGACTATGTCATCGCATGACTGACGTGCATGGGTTTTCTGCCTGCATGCGGGAACTCCACGTTGGCATGCTCTCTTGCCCCTCAACACCCCTGCACCCCAATTTCACCATGGCACTGGTGGGTATCATGTTAGAGTACTGCAATGGCCTCTTCAACGCTCCTGTGTACATGCACACTTCCCACTGCCAACCTACCAGACACATACAGTGGGGTACATCCTTTGTCCTTGATGCAAGGTGTCTCACTGGGACTGTGCAGATGGCAGATGCTCCGCAGGGACATGAGTGCCCATTCATGCTCCATGTGCATTTCATGCATGCCCCTATGTGTCCTTGCCCGGATGATCATTGTAGTACGTGTCCAGGATGACCTACGTTTTATGGCATTTGATCATCCATTCCATGCCCACTCTGGCTCAGTCCTGCATCACGCACATGTTTAGGGTGTTACAGTCTGTGTGGGGTGCAGGCCTCCCCCTGTTTCAGGCCCCCTGACTCTGTTCAACTGGTGTAGTGGCTTCTGCACACATGGGTGTACTACTGAGGGTTCATCATATGTCCTGCTTAATGTCCCATTCTCATCTGCTGTGTTGTCAGTTGACTCAGATGATGCAATTGATGCTAGGCAACACTGTCTGCCAATACACAGGTCTCTGGTCACCCTTTTGGTGACATGCAATGCCTCCCTGCATTTTCACTTAGGTGGAGGGGGTTTGCTTGTAGCCATGCAACCCATTGCATGCACATTGCATGTGATGCCTGAACTTGCCCTTACACTGCCTTCATGTTTATTGATAGACATCATAATGTACTTGTTCATGTACATAGTGGGTAACGTACACATGTTCTGCACTGCATCAACCCACTTCTGATCCGTGTTACACCGTTCTACATGCCTACTCACTGCTGCAATGTCAGTGACCTAGCATGTATGGTCAGACTTTCATCCCTTCTCTGTCATGTATGCCACAGGCACAGGTGCATCCTGTGACACATGTACTCAGTATTGAAACTCCCTAGTGGGTGTTTAGCTAAGTTGATAGGTCAATGTGCGGCCTATACAAACTGGTATAGGGCGCAGATTGAATGCAGCCTGCAAATTGGTTTGCAATGACTGTGGAGCTGCCTTCACGTGTGTATGTGTACACTTTCACATTCATCCAAGCAAGCAGCGTTATAGCTGCTTGCTTTGCTGTATTGGATGCTGTTCATGTTCACAATACAAGTGTACATGGAAAGGGGTGTTTTGGAACGCTTTCACCTGTACATATGCAAGCAGCTTCAATGTTGTGTAGTGCAACATTGCGGCTACTCACTTATGTTTGTTTAAAAGTTTTCATTTACAGATGTGTCTTCCACAGATTTTTTGTTGACTGACTGATATGTAGTTGATTGACGTTAATGCATGTGAGATTTCAGCATTGCGCACATTATGGTCAAATGGCATAATCGTTAAGGTGCACTGTTGTGCAGTATGTGTACGCCCAGGCCCCAATTAGCTGATATGGTGGGGCCAGGCCGTGCAGAATTTACACACGGAATAGTGGAATAGGGCACATTCATAGCACAATGTGCTCAATCAGGCCCTGAGAGTTGTTCAGGAGGCTTCATGGCCGGCAGCTCGGACCGTACTGGCCGTTATGGTCCCTCATGTCTGGTTGCAGGCCCTTGCTAAGCTCGGGACATTCACTATATCTACATGGCCGATGACACCCGGTACGGGCCGAGCTGCAGACGGATGAAGCCATATTGGTGATGATGGTTTAGTGATGCATGTGTACATGCATATTACATGTGTCATTGTGTGTTTGGTTCCACTTGCAGCTGTGGCCAATTTTCAGTTCAGTCATGCTTATGGTATGTGCCGTCTCTTTGTTGCCATCTGTCTTTTCTACCTGTGACATGTGTCAGACCGAGGTGGTGTCTGATGGAGGTGATATACTACATTTTGTACTTGTGTAGGCTTTGCTATTTAGACACATCAATGTCTGCTTTTGGGATGTGTTTGCATATCAATGCCACTGGATGCATGCCAGGTTCTCATTTGTGTGTGACATGTATGCTTCATGTGTTGGCTGTTGATGTGATGTCTATGTGTGTGTGGGTTATGTGCTTCTGACATGTAAACTCATGTTTGTTTTTTCCACTTTTCAGATGATGATGCAATGGAGGCAGAGAATGGTGATAGCAACCGTGTGTCTGGTATGACATCACATCAGCAACCCGGCACAAGTGGGGGTCGTGGGGTGGTAGGCCACGAGAACCCACTTGTGCTCCAGACCATCGTGTCTAGGGCTGGCAATGAGTCTAGCCCGGATGATCACTCTAACGACAATGTCGAGTTGGATGCGCCTCATGTCCATTCTTCAATGGTGAGTGATTCTGATGTGGATGATCCTCTGTCTGCGACACCTGCACTGAGGAACCAGACGGTGGTGTGATGTCCACCTGTGGTGGATTAGGATGCATGGTCACACGCCACACCAGTTGCTGATGTCTCTGGGGCATAACGTCAACGGAGGAATGTAGTCCTGCAGCCAAGGGTGGTGCCAACCCAACAAGGACCACATCTCCTTGGGCCCCGCAGGTGTCAAGCCCAGCAATGCAGTGGCCGTGCGCCACGAAGGTATACTGAGTGGGAGCAAGCCATGGTTGCCAATTCCGAACACCAGGGGGCAGCTATTGATAATATCGCTCAGAGCATTGAACATGTGGTCCAATCCGTGCTCCCCCCTGCCAAGCAGGTGGATCTCCAGCAGGGGGCGGCACAGTCCATGGCCCGCTCCCTCAGGTTGGGCATGGCGGCCCCAGACAGGGCACGCCGGGCTGAAATGGTGTCTCTGCGTCAAGCAATTGCTACTCACGCAGAGCCACACAGGCAGGCCCTGAGGAATGACCATAAATACCTCTGATCTACTTTGGGTGTGCTCTTGATGTCCCAGAGGCAGCGGACAGAGGAGAGGTTGGAACAGCTTGAGAATACCATCTCGGCTGAGCTACGTGCTTGCCGGGCAGTGTTCCAGATGTCATCCCAGGCCATGCAGGAAGTACTCCATGTTACACGTGCTACCTTGCAAAAGGAATCACGCGTATCACGCAAGGTTCTGCATGCTGACCTACGTGTCATCGCCACAAAGAACCAGGCTCACCGGTCCCACAGACTTGCTGTGCCAACGAGGGGCAAGCTGCGCATAGGCGTGATCAGGGTACTGTGTCACGTCCACCTTTTGAGTCAGAGGGTGAGGAGGACGACGACTTATCTCCCACACAGGTCGGGCCGTACAAGCGTTGAGCCCATGGAGGTTTTTATTTTGATCTCGACATCATCGCATGTAGGTTTTGAGGTGAACCCTTTACCTACCCCCTCCTGGGTGCCCCCCTCCCCCAGGTGCATATGTGGCCATTTTTTATTTTTATAGTTAGTTTAATTGGTTAATATAGTTTAAAATTGCTTGTCTATTGTGCATTTATGTGACGGTGTGGTGCTTTGTGGCTTTTGAAAGCGTCCACTGTCTGTTCCAACTGGGCCCTTCAAGCTTGTCTCGTGCATGTGTTTGCAGCTTGGGGTCCTGACTCACATATGCCACTCCTGCTTCCCCTATCCATGGGCTCACAAGGATAGTTCGGTGTTACAACCATTTACACAAGGGCATTGGACTTTCGTCATATCTGTGGGATGTCTTCTGCTGTACTACTTATGAGAACACCCCTACTGGGGATTTTGTATGCTTTTTCCACAGCATGTATGCAATCAATTTTGGTGAGTAGATTATTGATATGTCCATTTATTGATGTTGATGTATGTTCTTTTCTTGCTTTTATATGTGCTTGATCCACTTCATGCTGTAGACAGTAGCCTGCACCATTTGGCTGTCAAAGTCACACTGATGGTGGGAGGAGGTCGGATGTAGGTCTCAGACATGGCCCAGTGACAACCAGCATGAAGACACACACACACGAAAATTTCCAGCCTTATTAAAAGCTTTTATGCCCTTTCTGCAGGAAATTGAGCCTCCAGACTGCCTTTCCCAGCACTCACAGGCCTAAGAACTACAAAACCCTGGCCACGTTGGGTGATGCACACGTGCGCATGAATACACAAGCAGAAGCACGGGGCCTGTCTTCAGAGGTCCAACAGAAACAGACGTGTTTCCAGGAGCTCCAAGCAAGGTGAGCAGCACGAGGGGCCACACCCCAGACAACCTTCCTCCAGGCCCCTCACACATAAATGCTAAGTAGCGCCAGTGCTGGGGAGCTTGGCCAGGTATTGGGGAAGATGCGCACAGTACAACTAAGCTGCATTGAGTACGAAATGTCAAGTAGCTTTCAAAGTAGTCAGGGTCGCCCATATCCTCGAGTCCCCCCTGCTCCATAGAAGCTAAGATATTAGTGCAGTAGCATTCCTAGCCAGAAACTAATTCAGCGCATGGGAGGCACCCAGCAACGCACAGACTCGAGTGCAGTGCATATCATTTGCATATGCAAATTGCCACATGCGCAACCTATGGAAATTCGCAACTGCCAGATCACGACTTGTATTGAAGTCGCACCTCGCCACATGCGTCTAGCAGCTCAGCCAAGGACCATTGTATCATGTGTGATCCTTGACACATTGCTCTTCCATTTACCGCAGGGCCACATGCGGCTGCCTTACCGCATTGACAGTGTATGACCCACCATGGGGGCAAGCAAAAGTATACAAACAAAGCAGCAGACAAGAGTGTTTCTTTGGGGAGGAGTCACTAAGTTTGAGGCATGAATGGTGTTGTGTGTGGTGATAACACACACAGAATAGTAACTCACACTCTCTTTGTAGCATTGAACTGCTCCTGTTACCGGACCTGAGAGTGCGCAGGCAGGAGGCCAGCACTCACCCCAGCGATAAGTCTCTCTTTGGCTTGCATTTGACCCATTTTGTACAATGTGCATGAAGAATATGGTTTCGCTGATTGAGTATGTGTTATTGTCAATAGTTGTATTTTGTCTTTGGCTTACTTTCCCTTGCCCATCTATCTCCCCTCTCCTGACCCTCTTTCCGGTTATCCTGAATACCGATGCCTATCCAAAGAACGGATCCCTAACCCTGTTTCCCCACCGCAGTCTCGGAGGCCTGTGTGAGTTTTACCTTGCAGGTGCCCAGGCCGCGGTGGGGGTGGTTGGTTCGTGCCACTCCTGCGCCTGGAGACCGGAACTGTGACACTACCCATCAGTTGTTGCATCCCCATTGATTATTGTGTACTGAAAATGCTACCCATCCTGTTGAACCATTGTTGAACTGTGCTACCTGGGTTGTACTTCTATCATTCTGCTTGGACTTGTACTTGGCAATTTTCAGAGACTTCTATTCATCTACTGGAGACTCTTTTAGGTTTTTTTTGGGCTACTGGCTTCTTCCCTGGTTTGGGGGTTTGGCTCCTTGGAATTCTCTGTGATTTGGTATTTTTACCAGTCAAGGTGGCCTCTGAGGGGGCTGGACCCTATTTACACGCAAGGTAGAACAAGGAAACTACGGGGTAGGAGGGATCCTGAAGCCAGGTAGACTCGATGGAAGAAGGCAACAGACCCCAGACACAGTTCTTCAGAAGGTCATGGTGATGTGTCAATGAGGGAGGGCCTTTTGTTGTGGGACAGTACGCTTGGGCTACAGTGTTTGGGCCCTCTCTGACATTCAAATTGTGGGGTACTATGTGCATGATGTGCTCTGCTGGTCAATGGCTGTTCATGTGTTGTGTTTACTTTTCAGGTGTCAGGGGATTTTTGTGGTTTGACATGCTAGGTTGCACATATGGGCAATGTTCACATGTGATGTGTAGAGGACACTGAGGGTCACTTGATTTCACATGCATGTATTGAATTCATGTGCCTACTGACACATACACTTACACAATGATCCACCACACATACTACCACCCTTCCATGCCCACACATGCACACAGATTGCCTTCTCTGGCATGCTGTGTCCCTGCAGCGTATGATCACTTACCATTTGGGGATCGTGTACATGCATCAGTAGGTTATTTATGTTGCTTGTCCTTTTTATATGATGCTCAAGGTGTATATGTTGCTTGTCCTTTTTATATGATGCTCAAGGTGTATCTCCAACATAATGGCTGCTCACTGTGCTGTGTGCTGAGCGGTGTGTTGCAGGAGACACACACAGCACACGAGTTAGGGATTAGCGAATTTGGCTTGGCCAATGTGCATGACAAGAGGCATTCAGTGTTTTCTTGATGGTACCACTGGTGACATGCATTTGTGTATGACTTTATATGTGTGGGAGGTTGTTGGTCAGTCATTTCATCTGATTCCATGACAGGTGTGATTGTCTGGGGCCTCTTTCCATTTATCACATCTCACATGGTATCTAATTGGTCATGTGTTGGGCTTTTGCTGTTGCATGCCATGTCATGGTGTGGCTGACAAGGGTGATGTGGGTTGGGAGGTTTGGGTGACATACCAGTGATTGTCATGGCCTGTTTTGCAGGGGGGTGGTGTGATACACACCTTACATGTGTTCCTTTTGGTCACACAGGATTGGTTATGTTTAAGTAGCTATGGATACACACAATGTAGCACTTCCATGGCAACATTCTCAGGGTGGTAGGGTTGTGACAGTTGACTGTCTCTTTGTCATCATCGATTGTCACCTGGTATGTGCCAGGCCTGTGTGCACTCCGCAGGGGTGGGAGTTTCGGTGAAAAATGTGGCCACAAGCTGGGTCTGGGCTGCCTCGCCACGTGCCCTTTCCCCTCCCATGGGCAGCGCCTGTGCATGTGGTTGGGGATGTGGGGGCACCACCATGTCCACCGGTATGTCCCGCCGTGTTGCAACATTGTGCAGGACACATGCTGCCACAATGATCCTGCACACTACTGGGGGTGCATATAGTAGCTGCCCGCCAGAGCGGTCAAGGGAGTGGAAGCGTGACTTGAGCACTCCGAATGTGCACACCACTATGCCCCTGGTTGCAATATGGGCAGCGTTGTATCTTACCTAGGGTGGTGTGGTGGGGGTCTGGATTGACGTCATCGTATGGTTGCTCAGAGGGTAGGCACTGTCCCCTGGGGAGGTGATAATGGTTGTGATTAGTTGGGTGTGTGTATTTGTCTGTATGTGACATGCATGCATGTGCACAGGCATTTGTACTCACCTAGGAGTCATGTGTCGCCATGCTTCTCAGCTTCCAGGGCCCGGCTCAGGGCGGACATTCTGTATATGAAACTTTCATGGGTAGACCCAGGGTAGTTTGCATAGACAGAGGTGATAATTCCCTTGGCATTGCATACAACCTGCACGTTGATGGAATGCCAGTGCTTGCGGTTTCGATAGATGTGCTCAGTGGCCCTAGGTGGACGTAGGGCCACATGGGTGCAATCTTTGGCACCGAACACTGTGGGAAAGTATGCCACCCTGTAAAAGTCCTGGACCACGGCCTGCCTTTCTGTGGGTGTTCTGGGCATGTATATGTGCCTGCGGGCTGAGGGACGCGCAGTCATGATTGCCAACACCTGGTGTAGGCAGCGTGACTGCGTGGCCTATGAGACACCCCCGACTGTGGCAGTTGTCCGCTGAAATGACCCAGTGGCCAAAAAATGCAGGACATTGAGCACCTTCTCCAAGGGGCTCAATACTTGGGAGCACAGGGTGGGTGATGTAAGGTCATCTTCCCACTCCCTGACCAGGTCTAGGATGATACAAGGTGGAAACCTATACCTGCAATAGACCTGGTCGTCAGGCATCCCAAAAAGGCTGGTCCGGGGCAAAAAAATGCAGGGCATGGCTATTCTCCTCCTCCTGCGCTGTCCCACAATCAGTGCTGCGACAAATGGGGCATTCATCGTAGCTGTATATACGAGTTTGTTGTTTGCGCGCACTTTTATACTGCACGCGGGGACGCTTCCACCTGCCTTCATGTGGCGGACGTGTTGACGCCTGTGCGCCTCTTTTGGTGAGCGTGGGTTTCCCGTATTCGATTCCATGAGTACGTGTTGTTCGCGTGCATGTGGGCGTTCCGTGTATTTCCCTGCAGTACTTCCCCAGTTACGCCTTCTTTTTCACGCATTGTTCCCCATTCCGCGTGTTCTGTCCCGTGTTCCGCCCCCTCTTTGGTGTGTGCGCTGACGTTATGCACTTTCGCTGTGCGCATCGCGCACAGTGTTTGGGATGTTGCTGTGACGTGTTTGCCACTCTCGGATTTGGCGCACATCCCAGAGTAAACACGCACAGGCCCTTCCATGAATCACACGCATGCGCTTGCTTTTTCACACTTGCGCCACGATTTTCGGTGCACATTTGTTCCATGAATCGGCCCCTAAATGTTTTCCTCCAAAAAATGCTAGCTAATGAAAAGGAGCTTCTGTATTTAAGCTGATATACAAAAAGGGAATACCATGAACTGTGCTACTTGTATTTTTGTATTTTACCAGAAAATGATGTGCAGAGTTCTATTTGCAAAACACATGACAAGTATAGTACATTTATGAACATCACAATTCATTGTTTAAGTGTATCATACATACAGTAAAGTAAATAGAATATTTCTGTTACTTGGGGCATCCATGTAGAACGTGTCTACTGTGAACTTTAGTTGTGAACTTTGATTAACCTAAACTGTATGTTTATGCAGAATGTAGCTTTCTTGAGACCAGGAATCCATATACCTCATTATGTGCATTGAAAATTCTAATGGCATGTCCGTGTTTACTTGAATAAAGGCCTGTGTGTAAATGACCAAAAATAAGCCAAAACGCTTTCTAAACGTGGGATTTTCATGGTCCTAATGTGTTTTAGTTTATCTGGAAGGGCACCCTTGGAAGAGATTGATGAATGCATAGTCAGTGGTAAGTGAGACTTCAAGTAAGCAGATGCCTTAAACATACCCTCACCTCCCACATGGCAGAGCAGTAAAGCCTCATGCAGAATCTGTCTGCGCCATTAAAATTTGCCAATTCAATGGCCTCTGAAACATTGAAACATCTATGGCTTTAGTGTCCACAAGTACATAATATACGTATGCTAACATTGGGAAAGTTTGTGAATCTTATTAAAAGGCTGCAGGAAGAGGATTTCTAGCAACGCGTTTCGACTGGGAATGAAAACTCCTTACAATTGTCATCTTTTAATTTTGTCAACAAATTAATATTGCTGATTGTAAAAAAGGATAGGCTTGGGCAATTTACAATCTGCTTTGATAGAAAACATTGCTGTTTTATTGTTGAATCCATATGTTTAAGTGGTTTTGTTCTTCTTTATTCAGTTGGCACATTGCATTTTAAGTTCATCAGGTTTACTATGTACTATCTTTACTGATCAAAAACATTGATATGATGGTTTTTAGTGATACAAAATTAATATGATGATTTGTGTAACAATATGTTGTCAATAATTGTTTTCTTTTCCTTTGTGTAATGTTTATTTTCTGTGTACAAATATCACATTATATAAATAAATCAATAAACAAAGAAGGCCTTTTCCTCAAGGTAGCAGATAGTTCTGTTGATGCCAGGACACTAGTAACATGTCATTTGAGGCTAAATTGTACATTAGAAATGGGCACCAAATGAAGAATCTGAAGAGGACAGGTGGAGAAAAAATAGCTGGTTATGAAATTAGACACTTTGGTCTGATTCTCAAACCATATGCATATTTAGGTTTCATGGGAAATGATGGATGAAATGCATATAAACGGGATGTGTTAAACTTTATGAGTTTTAGGAGAGCAGACAAGGAAGAGAACCTGTTCAACAGGAGACACATTGATCGGGCTTCCTCCTGGATGTAGCTGATGGAGAATCCTCTTAAGAAGGCCTTTTTCAGATGGAAATGAATGCAGAGGTCTTTCCCAAGAGAGAACCAGATTATCTGAGAGGGATATTGGGAGCAACTGAACATACTAAAGGAAGAGCATTCCTGGCAGTGATGATGGGAGCCGCTTGATGTCCATACCTATCGTGGGCCTTGGAAAGACAAACTAGAAGTGAGAACAATAATACCAGAGCATTAGATACATGGCACAAGAATTAATGAGATCCCAAATAGCTTGTACAAGTATCTTTGGGGAACCTTGTTTATAAGTTATGTCACTGAAGTGGCTGTACATTAAACTTTCTGGAAGTATATTTAAAATAGTTTCTCATAGAATGTATAATTGTGAAAGATGTATCTTTCTCTGACAGTAACAGAATATTAATTAATTCACTGGGTTGTCACAAGAGCAAATTATATCTGAGTCTGTGAGTGTGCTGTACAATGTATCTCACAAATGTGCCTGAATTAATACAAATCTTGACCTTATGTATACCAATTCAGGCTCGTTTCAGGATGTTTGAATGTAAACCCATAGTGTACAATAAAAAATCCTGAAATTAGTTTTGTTTTCTTTAACGTGGTATAGGGAAGGGGGATAATGTATCCCCTTCATTCCCACAAAAACAATGTCAGTTTAAATAATCTACTTAATTTTCTGCATAACATTGCACATAAATAGAAGGATTCTCCCAATTACAATTAATTGGTTGATTTCTCTTCAATTTCAATTTTATATTCTCTGGATGGAGTTGTACTTCATGCAACAATGAATGTTTGCTCTCCAAAATAAAAGTGATTTCCAGGTTTCCTTTTCCATGGCACTGGTGTAATAATTGTTGGATTAGATTATCATATAATAGCAATACAACTTGTCAATTTTAATGACAATTATTTGCAGATTACAGTGTGAGACATCAGGAACTTGTCTCTTTCTTGTTAGACAACCTAGGTGACTGGTACAATTTCATAAGCGTACAAAATTATTATTTTCCATATAATTGAATTGTCTCTTCCGAGATATGTGTTGTTTAAAACAGAGAATTAAGCATTAACTTTCAAGTATCAATAGATATTAAAGCATCCTATTTTGGACGTAAATAGTCATTGATATTGGAATATTTTAGTGTGCTGCAAACATACATGATACAAGAGTGGACAAGTTGCATTTCCTTTTTTGTAAACAAGCTACTGGTCCATAATCTCTTCATTTACTATTTGAAATTGGACAGAATATTCAGAATAAAATATATTTTTTTTTCTCCCAGATTTTGGGATGTGATTGTCGTGGTGGGGTATTAGATCAGCAATATCTTTGTAAATATTGATCAGTTATTAAAAAGTAAACGCATTTCATAGATAAAAGTCATTATAGTATCCTAGTGCCTGGACACCCACTGGTGTAGTACTTTTAGTTTTTAATTTGCAATTAACAACATAAATCTTGTTGCTGGAGAGTGGCATTGTATCTGTATTCCATAGATTAAAGTGATGACTTGAAAAACCTTTTGTACCATAAGTGACAGGATAAGATTAGTCAATCCCCTCCACCTTTGTGCCTAAAATATGCAGGGGTATCACAAAATGGGTGAGGACATGAGCATAAAAGATGATTTTTGGCAAAGCGATGCACAGTGACAGAAGGGTCATTAGTGACCCTTTTGTGCATATTGTATCCATGGCACAGCAGCAGTGTGAACCTTTATGGTTCCTTTTCCATTTTCATTGCACAAGCGTTTTTATAATCATGGGCCTCATTACAGATCCGACGTAACTGTGCCGCCGATACTGGTGGGTTGCTGCCAGACCCGTAATGATTTACTGGTGCCTGACTTCCCGGTAACACTGAGGGGATTACAACCCTGGCGGTCTGGAAAGTCAGGCGCCAGTAAATGCTAAGTCCCCATTCCCATAGGGTCCAGTAGGACTCTATGGGAGTGGGGACCACGGAAGCACCGGCACTGTTAGTAACGGTGCCAGTGCTTCTGTGAAGACTCTGCGGGTGGGTGTCGTTCCGCCCGGCAGGTATGACCTTGGGAACCCGATGTTTGGATTGTGATTGATCATAAGGGTCCAAGACACACGTGCGTAGAAGAGAGGAATGAAAAATAGGGTGAAGACAACTGAGGGTCTTCCGCAACTTGAGCCTGAAAGCCACATGGTTAAATCTTGCTGTGATTTTGTAGGGTCCTATATAACGAGGGGAAAACTTAGACGAACAAACCCACCTAGTCAAATATTTGGTTGAGAGCCAAACTTTGGATCCAACCTCCCAATCGGGAACTTGGGTTTGGTTCCTCTTCTTGCTGTCCTCCAGGCTTTGCTGAGCGGTCTTGTGTGCTTCAGTGATGTCCAAAAGTACTGCATCAATGTATGGTAGATTGGATAACAAAGTCACCGTGGAGAGAAGACTGGTGGGATGTTGTCCGTAGGTGCAATAGAAAGGGCTAAGTCCTGTAGCGGAATAGATGGTGTTGTTATAGGAGATTTCAGCAGTGGGTAAGAGGTCCACCCAGTTATTCTGTTGAGTGTTAATTAAGCATTGCGGCTATTGATCCAGGGTTCCATTTAATCGTTCTGTCTGGCCATTGGTCTGTGGATGGTAACTGGGAGTTAGGCCTAGATTCTGGCACAGGGCTTTCCAAAACCTGGATGTGTATTGGGGACCACGATCTGACACTATGGTCTCTGGTAGGCCGTGTAACTGAAATATTTCCCTGAATAACACATTGGCCATTTCCAAGGCTGTGGGTAGACCTGGTATTGGGGTGAAGTATGCCAGTTTAGAAAAGGAATCCACAGTTACCATGATGGTAGTGCAATCCTTGGAAAGAGGAAGGTCGACAATAAAGTCACTACAAAGGTGGCTCCAGGGTCTGTTAGGAACTGGGCTCTGTTCTAACAGACCAACATGTTTCTGAATACTATATTTGCCTCTGGCACAAACCGGGCAGGCCTTGATGTAGGTTTTGACATCCGTGCTAAGGCCAGGCCACCAGAAGCTGTGTCGGATGAGTTTTAAGATATTGGACATTCCTCTATTCCCGGCTAGTTTGCTGTTGTGACACCAGGATAAAACCTGTAGATGCATCTCCTCTTCCGGAATAAACAGACAGTGATTGACGAAAACCAGTTCCTCTTTCTTCTTGACTTTATCTTTCTTGGAGACCTTGAGATCAGATGAACCAGTGACCAATGCTTATTTCATCTTTTGCAGAAAGGTGGACATTTGATAGATGATCTTGTTTCTTGGGAATGGTATTATGGTACATGATCTGGGGAGCGATCTGAGGTTTAGCCCCGGGACAGGGCATCACCATATAATCGAAGTGGGGTCCGGAATGCAGTCTTCCATTCATCACCAGATCTTAGTCAGAGAAGGTGGTATGATCAGTGTAGGTCAAGTTTGGAAAAAACCAAAGCTCCCTGCACTGCCTCATGACATCTTTGATGAGGGGCATGGGGTGCAAGTCCCGTATTGTGACTCTGTTTAATCCTCAATAGTCTATACATGGCCTGAGTTTGTTGGTATCTCATTTAGGAATATAGAATAGAGATGCTCCTGCGGGTGAATGGGATGGTTGAATCAACCAATTTTGCAAATTGTAGTCTAGATATTCCTTGAGTGCCTTCTCCTCATTAAGAGAAAGAGAATACATGCGACCAAACAGAAATAAACCCCTGGTGTGAGTTCAATGGCACAATATTTTTGGACGGTGGGGTGGCAGATCTTCGGGTGACTTGTCCAGGAAGACCTTGCTGAACTCTGCAAGTTCCACAGGTACGCAATGCATACCAACCGTATCTGTCAGTGTTAACCACTGCCTTCACTGGTTCATATAAGACGTCTCATAGAAACTGCTTGCGACAGTAGGGAGAGTTAAATTCCAGGAGGTTTTGTGACCAATCGATTGATGAATTAGGCTTCCGCAGCCATGCAATACCCAAAATGACAGGGAAGTGTGGTGCTTGGATAATGTCGAACTTTAGGCTTTCTGTATGCTGGAGAATGTACACTGGTATTTCTGCGGTGGTGTGGGTGATGAGTCCAGAGCTGAGGGGCTTTCCATCTACTCCGTCTACCTTTTGGTCTTCTCTTCTCTCGACTCTGCAGATGCCAACCCTATCGGCCCAGATGGTGTCAATGAAGTTTCTTGCTGCTCCACAGTCTGAGTGCCAAAGCGTAGATCTTCCTTGACTGACCATTAATTGGATTGTGACAACCATGAGCCGGGAGTCATTGTTGGAAAAAGGGGATGACACTGAAAGCATGACAAAGGTACTGGGTGTTGAACCAAGGTAACCCACCCCTCCTAGGACCAAGGTCGACCGTTTCCCGAGCAATGAGGTGGTATCTCAGACAAACCCAGAGCAAGTGAGCATCCAATCCACAATACATACAGAGACCATTGTCTTGTCTGGGTCTTCTTTCTTATGGTGTGAGCGGGGCTCAAGCCACGCCAATCTTCATCGATTCATCTTTGGAAGACTAGGCTAATGAGGAAGGAAACGGAGTGGGTTGTTTGTGAAAAAATACCTCTACCCTTTCCCCTCTCTGTTCTGCTCTCTGTTAGACGATAGTCAATCTGCAACACTGTGGATAGCAGGTCGAAGAAAGTAACAGGACGGGGAGTGCGGGCTAGTTTGTCCTTAATCTCCTCCTTCAGACCCTTTCCGAATGTGGCATACTGTGCAGGTTCTGGCCAGCCCGCTTCTGCGCTATCTGCTTGAAATTGGTAATGTAGACGAGGAGGTCCACTGGACCCTGTTTGACGTCCAGTAGCTCCTCACAGGCTGCATAGGTAATCTCAGGTCTTTCGAAGGTTTGCTTGAGTAGGTTAAGAAATGACCCATAATCTTGAAAGATGGGGTTAGCGCTATTCAAAATAAGAGTTGCCCATGCTAACACGTTCTCCACCATGTTGGAATCCATGACTCCAACTTGCGCATTTTCAGAGGCAAATATACAGTCCCGGAACATGAAATGGATGATGCATGCCTCAATGAACTCCTTTAATTTCTTAGGGCAGCCATCGAACTTTACTGATCCTAGTCCCATAGAAGGTAAATCAGTGGGATGATGGTCTTCAGTCATGACTAACTGTCTGAGCACGGTATTCTCTGTTTTCAAATTCTGTACTTCCAGGGTGAGTCCCTGCACCACAGCTACCAGTTCCTGGACTTGTTCAGCTGTGGCCATCCTTGCTTTTGGGTGTTACAAACTGTCACCACTGTCAGTTTCATCACTAAAGTTAGACAAATATCCTTTTTCCTCAGCTGAATCTTCTGAGCTGGTTTCGGACTCCTTACTCTTTGCCTTCTTTCTTCCAGTAGCTCTCTTCTTTTTGTAGCGATATGGCCTACCTCGGATGGAAGCCACTATGCCTGTCTATTGAGCTGGTGGGCTAGTGGCCCCTTCCCCGAAGCAGCCAAGTAGGGGAAAAGCATTGTGAGGCAGAAAAACCCCAGAGTATGCAGCACAGCCTTGAGAAAGAATGTAGAACTTTGAGGACGTTGGAAGATACACTGGGAATCCTGGTAAGAATTGAGGCGATGTGAGTCCAAGGCAGCGTGGAGAACCCAGGAACCCAGAAGCAAAAGGTGAGTGGAAGGCAGTAAGCAATGGGAGTCCAATAAGGCGTGGAGTGGTTTAAAAAACCAGAAGCAAATAACAGGGACAAGAATCCAGTGAAGAGTGAGACAGGCCGGAGGGAGAATGGCATCCTAGAACTCCTGAGCGAGAGCCAGAGAAAGCTAAGCTCAGCTGAGGCGAAGAGCGGAGGGAAGAGGGGCTCCACCACAGCAAGTGGTGAGGGATAGGCAAGAGAGAGGCAAGGCTAAGCAAGGTGCCAAGCAAGGCAAGCAGAGCGCTCAAGATGCAGCGACCGCCGTGTTTGAAATGAATATATGAGATGAGGTGGTGGCCATCTTAGAAAAGACTAGACCGGCACATCACGTTGCAGACTAATGTGATGTGCTGGATCAATGGCAACGGAAAGTCCATCTGTTCCACAAGTGCCCTGACTGGCCACGCGTGATAGCATTTGCCTATCCCTGGTGTCAGACATCCAGTCTCCAAATGTGCGACATTTCCTTCTCCTGGATGATTGGGGACTTGATTACTTGAGAGGAGAAAACTACAAACCCCTACCCAGAACAAATACATTGCATTTCTAAGGGGCTTTAGCCTAAGGTCAGAGACAGATGGAAGATGTTAATGGGGAGCATTTGTTTTTACTGCAAGACTTGACAGAGAACAAACTCCAGGCAAAGTAATACACTTTTATAGTTGATCTTTAAAAGCCAGTGTGCACACTATTCTCCTGGAAAAGCACCCCCAATATCCTTTAGCTTATTTGGGGATGTTTGCAATGTTGCATTCTAGGCCACAAAGATGCTGCTTGATTAAGGCTTTCCTTAATCCCTAGAGACTCATTAGGATAGGATAGCTCAGGGGCAGCGCAACACAGGTTCGAATCCTGTCCTGCGCTTGCAAACCTCTTGCTGGTATTAAGCGTGTTATAAATTAACAATAAAAAATAAATAAATTAAATGCAGTTTTTAAAAGTAATTTTGTTTTCCATGGTGCAATTGTCACATTAAACAATGTAAGATAACATGTCTTTGCAGTCACGCTCCTATGAAAGACATATCTTTAATATATTAATATATTATCTCTTTATAGGTTTATTTATGCAAAGATGATTTTCAGTCCTGTAAAGGAACAATGACACGGTGCATGGTCCAGTTTTTTGTATCTTCCTTTAAACTGTTGTGTTTTTCATCCCAGATTGGATTGTTTTTTCATTTTAATAAAAGTTGCTGGGTATTGTATGTTAACTGTAAGTATTTATCTTGGAGCTTGTCAGATACTCAAGACATATATTCTGATTTTAGATGAGCTGCTAACATCACACATTTCCTTGCACATGTCATTTTCCAGCTGCTACTCACAGGCTGTTTGTTATTAAACGGGTGATTTTCTTTCTTTGCAAAACTTTCTTCATTGTAGATTTCCCTACCGATCCCCTGTTGCTCTTGCTCATTGCAGCAGCAAAAGTGGGAGGGCGGGAGCATTTTTAATTTTCTTCTGGGTACTTTCTGCTCGACTCTGGATGAGTATTTCTTCCATCATGTTTTCTTCATTTTGGGAAACAATGGAAATTTTCTTTTCTTCCTGGATCTTTTTCCCTTTCTGGTATCTTTTTGGATAGATCGTTCCCCATCTCTCAGGCCCTGGAAGGAATTGTTCCAGTTATTCAACTAAAGATGCACTAGAGCAGTGGTATTCAAACTGTGGGTCGCGACCCCCTAGGGGTCCGCGGGTGCATCCCAGGGGGGCCCTGAGAGCTCAGCATGAAAAAAGATTTTTTTTTTTTTTTTTTTTTTTTTTTTTAGATTGGAAGAAATGGGCAGGGGTGGCCCACATGGGCGGGCTGAAGCATGAGACTGTCTCGGGCAACAATGAAAAAGTGGCCCACAGTTGTAAATGGATATTCATTCCTTTAGTCACAGACTGGGCCTCATTACTACTATGGCGGACCAGTAACAACGGTGCTGGTAAGCTACCGGCACCGTTGCTACCGTTCCGCCATAGTAAGAGTTGTGCTCGTGGGTGCTTGACAGCCCCCGCCAGGTCTGACCTCAGCTCGTCGGATGCACCAGCACCGTTATTAACGGTGCCGGTGCCCCGAGCTCCCCCTTCCCATTTGAGCCATATGGGGCTCAAATGGGAATGGGGATCTACCGGCACCTTCGAAAGGGCAATTATCATGTCCGCCTAACTCGGCATGACCTAGTAATTGCCCATTCGCGGGTGCCAGACCCGGATGCAACTCCAGTGGCAGCCGTGCCGGTTTTACCGGCACAGCTACCGCCAGAGTAGTTATGAAGCCCACTGTTTCAATAGTACCCAAAGGGGTGCTTTGTGTTAAAATGTAAGTAAATTGTGATATATTCAGCAACAATGGTCAACATTACTAACTGCATAGTGGCCCCTCACCCATTATGGAGGAGCTAAGGAGCCAGCCCAGTGAAAAAGTGAGCACTCCCTCAGCTGCTTTATCCAGCTAATGGAGTGCTCCTGGGCTGGCTGAACTGTCAAAGGGAAACACTGTTTCCCTTTGACAGTTCAGTTTAGTTCCCCAGCCGCACATGCTCACTGAGCCATGCAAGTGCTGGGGCGTTTTGCTTCGCCAGCATTGCATAGCTCATTGGAAATGCTGGCTGGGGCACTGCATGTCTGTATGTCCGAGGGGGAGCTCCTGCGCCTCCTCGCACATACGGACAGAGCAGCTGGAGCAGCACCCACACACAGGCCAATGCAGAAGGTACGTTTATGTTCATTGTTTTTATTTAAACATGTGTATGGATGCGTTATGAGTGAGTGTATGGTGATGGATGCTCATGTGAATGATAGAGTGATTGCTGTATGAATGTGCAGCGCCTTGCATATACACATAATCATGTTCATTGTGTTGGGACCAGTGGGGCCCAGGGGACAGGGATGGTATCTTTTTACCGGACATCTATCATTCAAAACCCTCTGCCTTGTCCACAAGGCTTTCTGGGGCCTCGGTCCAAAATACCTTCAGCTATTCCTCCGCAAATACCTCCCCTCTCGAGCTCTTCACTCCTCTAACTCCAACTCCCTCAGGGTCAGTCGTTTATCAAAGAAACGAGCTGGGGGTAGATCTCCGTCTTCGGCTGGGGCCTCCCTCTGGAACAGCGCCCTGCCACTCTAAAACTTGAGGAGAACCATCTTTCTTCCTGCACTTATCAGACCTACCCTGTCTGCTGCCTTAAACGTAGCACTTGCAAATTGCTGGCTGCACTACCACTGTTTGTTGCCTTTATTATTTATGTATTGTTATTTATCTGTTTCTCCTCTGCTTCGCACTTTCCACTTCTCCCCCCTTCCATGCACTTTTCCCCTCACACTTGCGCGTTCTCAATGTCACTGGGCCTAGTAAGATCGCTGTTTTATTCTCCTCTGTTCCCCTCCCTTGCCTTGTCACGCTCTGAAACACTTGTGTACGAGCGCGATAGAAATAAAATATCAATGCCTGCCCCCTGGACTCCCAGCAACAATTGCAAACTGTTTGGCTATTTACCCATTTTTTGTTAAAAGTATGCTCTACAATGCAACATTTTAACCTATTATTTAAAAAAAAATTCACAGGGGGAAACCCCCCCGAACCTCCCCTTAATGCCCCTCCACTTAAAAAAGATTCACCAGCCGCCACTGGCCCTCAGACTGTGTTGGGAACGGGATGGGGGAACCGAGGGACTATGGTGGGAGCACAATGGGCGGGAACCATGGGATAGTGATGGGAGCAGAGTGGGGAGAGCCCTGGGTGTGTGATGGGGTGGGGAGAGACCAGCGACTGGGTAGGAGTGGGATGAGGGAGCCCAGCGACTTTGATGGGAGCAGGTGACGGCGCGCAATATATACTGTCCATTTGGCATTTCTGGGGGGTCCCGACCTGCCCAAATTTTGCTCAGGGGGGCCCTGGCCAAAAAAGTTTGAAGACCACTGCACTAGAGAGAGAGCCACGAAGGCTGGTTTCGAAACAAAAAGAGACATTGCGCCTCATTCCGAGTCTGGCGGTAACGCTGCCGGTGCTACCAGCGGGTTGCCGTAAGGGACACTTTGGTGTAAGGGACACTTTGAAGGGTATGGCAGTTATTCATGGGTAGGGTTTGTTTTCAGAAATATGCACTTTCTGCAGAGACTTGTTTTTACTTTTTCATGTGATTTCGTGATTCGATATGAGAACTGCCCAAAGGAACTGTGTGAATCAAGAACCAGCGCAAAAACAAAAAATGTTTTTAATGTTTACCCTGCTTGTAAACTCAAATTGAATCGAGAATTGATCATTTTATGAATTAGTTACACAGTACAAAGACGACAGAGTAGATTGAACATGAATGCAAAAAAATTCTCAATTCAAAATGCTCTACCACTCTTGTTGTTCGAGAACCACTTACACACACAATGAAATAAAAAAATGCATTTTAAGATTCCAATCACTTTATTTTGTGTGAAGGGTGAATGAAGGGTGAATGTGAAGACTACAAAAACGTAAATAATTGCAAATAATCTTTTGCAAAAAGTTCAATAAAATTGAAGAAAAACATACTATTTTACTTACCTCTGCAATTCAAACCGTGATGTGTTCAGCACTAAAATTCGAGATTCCATTCTCAAATCTACATTTGCGAGAATATTCACATGAAGGAAAGACATACATAAATATTTGGCAAAACCAACCTAAGCAACAAAAGTGTCACTTCACATTCAAAAATCCATAATATAAAAAGAATAAAACTAGACTAATTTCCTTTTGATTCGTGATTAACGCATAAATAAATATATAAATAAATAAACACACATTTCTGTAAATGGATTGGCTGAAGGGCATATGCACGCTATGAAATTCGAGAGTTGATTGGTTCATAGACACCCAGATCATGAATGACACATATATAAATATATATATATACAAATGTTTTTTCTTTGAATATATATATATATATAATCAAAGAAAAAACATTTGTGATGTTATCTTTGATGTCCTGGGTGTTAGTCTTACCATTGCACGGTGGTGGCGTGAGTTATGGTTGCTTAGCTTACCATAATTGGCACATTTCTGGGGTTTTTCAATTTTACTTGAAACCATAACGTCTCTTTAACAAAGTTTTTTCAGTGAATTTCATAGGTTTTTTACCAGTGCATGCTATTTTCCTACAATTTACTAATATCATACTTACCCAATATAGCAATGTTTGTGACCAATTTACAAAGTGTCACATTAAAACTGTGCCATTTCCCACCTTCTGGAATCATGTTTAACACTTCCATACACTTTTTGCAACTATTTCAACTAGTTTTGTATCCATAGACGTCTATGAACATCTAACTTCATAGCGGACCTTCCGGACAGTGCCACATGACAATACGATGGCGCGCGGCATGATGACGTGTCCGAGAACCCATCCACACTTCACGTTAAGATCTCTGCTTCACTGACAGTTCAAAACTGCATTTTCTACTGATCTAGGAACTTTCAACTTCAAAATTTCCCTTGCACCGCTCCAACACCTATTCCTACTCATTATCCATTAACAATCTCGTACACGGTACATATTTTTAGCAAAACTGCTATTTATCTTAAAATGGCATCAGCTAATGCCATCCCTCCTCCCGAAGAGCCACCACCAGTGCTGTAATCAAGGAGCATGAGAAACACTGCCCCCTACCTTAGAAATAACACACGTGCAACATTTTCCCTTGTCCACCTACCCCTCCATATTAGTGTTTGGTTCCTCTTCCCTCATTTCCCTACCCACCTTTCGTTCTCAGCTCTCCTGCCAAACAAATACATCCAAAAACAACAAAAGACATATTCCTTTAGGAACCACCTTTCACAGTTAAAAAATAGAATTAAAAAAAAAATGTATAGACTCCATCTACTTTTTATTTCTCAGTAAAGTACATGGACTCAAGATTTTCCAGCATTTCCATTTCCATTTTGTGTTATGCTAATGGAAATATTGTGGCGTTCATCCTCCGTTCCAGGGACTGCAACGGTGGATATCCGCCCAGCCACCCAAGTTATCAGCCCAAGTGAAGCGAGGGTGGATAACAAGGTCTCTGACCATTATCCTCCCATTCCAGCCCCTGAAATGGGGATGAAGGCCATTAGCACCCTAGGTTCCCAAAGCGGGAACCCGGAGTGCTAAAAATGGGATTTTTCTCCCTACGGTGTTGGAAGGAAATTTTTTTTCCAAGATGGCCACCATGGAAAGGGAAGGCGAGGGTTCCATACAGGGTCCCTCTTCGCTTTCCATGGCAGCCTGCAGAAGGCAAAAAGAGAACCCTATGACCATATTACCACAAGCACATTTTTCTTCCCTTTCAGATCTATCCTAGTTTCAAATAACTTTACCACAAAGCCAGTCCCAGGTTGACATGGCCACTTTAATCCTATGTTGTATCCCTTTTGGTCATGGCCAGTAGCCAGGATGTCTGGATCATGACCTTATTCCATGACCCAGACAATCTGGTCACTGCCCATGGCCACAGGCTACCCCTCAGCCACTAAAGGTATACCGCTATTTTTTGCAGCTACATTATGACACTTGTCAAATAATAAAACACTGTCAGTTTGCAAAACCATTCTTGTAGGTCCTTGCCAATGCTCCTTACGCAAGTTTGCTGGAAATCAACCCATGTTTTATTTTTTCAAAAGTGTCAAATGTATGCACATACAATCGTCATATAACCTAGCCCTCACTTGACAAAATCCATTCAGACTTTACGAAAACATCTATATCTAGATCTATAATCGTTTTGCAAACCTTTGTGTAGATTTGTCAAATGACACCACATTTATAAGCCTTTACAATATTTTGGGACCCCCCCTCTAATTTTGCTCCCGCTTGACAGAATCCCACCAAACTTTGCAAAAACATTCATATCTAAATATATTATCAGCTTCCCAAATTAAGTGTAGATTCGCCAAATGGAACCTCGTTTATAAGCCTTTACATTATTTTGGGGCCCCCACTAATTTTGCGCCCTCATGACAGAATCCCACCAAACTTTGCATACTCACTCAGAATCAGGTCAGAAATATACATGCAACATTTCATGCAGTTCCATTAAGTGGCACCAAAGTTATAAGCCATCCAAGAACTGCATTTCACCAACCCTGCAATGCTGAGGTGTCCGCAAACTTTCACAGGACTGTTCGCGAACATTCAAACTGTTCGCAGACTTTCGCAGCAAAAAAAACACCAGTTTTTTTGCTTCTTGAAGCCATATTCCATCCCATCCTCATGCCCAGTCACCTGCCCAGAGTGTATTTGATAAGTTTGACAAGTGCAATGTTGTGTTTTTTTAATATGTTTTTATCGCGATGTCCGTGGACACTGGCCGCTGTCCGTGAATCCAACATGGCGGGCGTTTCCAAAAATCTGACGCACTTCACGCTCTTCACCATTCAATCAGCGAACACATTGCATGTCCGTGGACATGACACAAGCTGATTAACCAATCCGTGTCCTGTCTGTGGTGCGAACAGGGAACTGTGTCCACGGAGCGGACATAGATATCACAAAATTGTTGTGACCTACTTTTTGGTCGTTTAAAAATAAACTGCTGGATGGATTTTCACCAAATTTACAAAAGCACGCTTTTGGGACCAAGCCGCTGCTCCTGGCGCAAATTTGGTGAAAATTCGTCCAGCTGCTTGGGCTGTAGGCTTGAGCAAAGTTTTTTCCCCATTCAGTCTATGGGAAAAAAATACATTTTGGGACCCCCCCTATAACTTTCCCCCCCTTGACCAAACCTCACCAAACTTTGCAAAGAAATCCAGAGTGGGCCATATACATTATTCGCAAAGTTCGGTGAGGATTCGTCCAGGGAGAGCAAAGTTATAAGCTGCCCAAAAAGTGCTCTTCCTATGGGATTAGCAACTTAACCATAACTACACAGCCACTACCGTGGCTGTGTAATATATATATATATACATACTCCAGATAACCTTACATTTTTTTCATTACTATAGTTAAGTTGAGTATCAAGTTCTATAGGAAACCTGAAAATGAAAATGTAACTGCTAACACATTTTGACTTGCATGATGGATTTGGCTGACATTTTGAAAGAAAATGTTTGTCACAGGCCCCCTAGGACATTTTAGGAAAGATTTGTTAAAAAATGTAAACGATATTAAGAAAGCGAACAATGCTGTTTTTGGCCTCCCAAAAGTTGAAATGTCTGCGTGCACACAGCAAAAATGAATGGATAGAATTTGACCAAGTACAAAATAACTCGGTCACAAAGCATTGATTTAATTTCCAGGAGGGGTCTGGGGTTATTCCGTCCAGTTTTTGCTAAAATATTTGATGGAAAAGGGGGTGCCCCTTCTCCCAAAATGATATCCCGCATGGTGATTTGCAGGAGTGAGGCTTTTCAGAAAATACATTTTTGCTCGATGCAAGTGATTATCACAGTAATTACCAAAGTAATGCAAAAACAGAAAGTGTTGGAGGAAAAGGATGAACCAGCATCAGGCTACAGGTGGGGAGGGGGAAGAGGACACAGTGAGAAGTTTGGAAGTTGGAGGTGGTCTGGGGAGCCAGTTGCAGTTCGAACATTTGCTTCCTCTGTGGCCTGTGGTGTTGCAGGTCTGGAGGTTGGTTGTAAGGCTTGGCACAGTAACCATAGAGTATTCTCTCCTGCACACCTCAGCACAGAATGTGCACTGTCCCTGTTCAATGTCTGAAAGTGGAGTGTCATTGGATACCTTGAAGTACTGCCAGCACAGGGAAGGTGTGAAACACCTGCGGCAGTAATTCTTGAGTGGAGCTGGCTGGTCTACCCATTTGATGGCCTCTTCCTGCATATCTTCTGGTTCACAGGGACAGTGACAAGTTCAGTCTCTTCATCCCTGGAGGGTGTCTCAGGAAGTTGTGTCTTCATCTCCAGAAAAAATAAAATAAAAAGAATAAAACAAAAATTCAAAATAAATTCTTAAAAAGGGACTAAAAAGCAAAAGCTATATAAAACAGACAAACGGAAAACAAACTACCACAAATGGAGATCACAAAAGGAAAAGGCTTGGATAGCAAATAGTCTATTTGGACAACTAGGATAGTCAAAGTGTCTACTGTGGCTATCTGAATTTGCTGCTGCTCTATAAAATACATTTATATAACTATTCTGTGAAAAAACCTAAGTTAACGGACAGTTAAGGTTTAAAAGTTCAGTGCAACATAACCCTGAAAATTCACTTACTTTTTTTAGTTGAACTGACTTTAAGGTGCTGATTTAACAAAACAACTATGATGACCCTAATGCATGGCCCTAAAGCACACTGACACTGGTAACATCACAAATGACATCACTGATGATATAACATATGGCGTCACTTATGGCATCATCAGTGACATCACCTGTACAACAGATAACATGAGCAAGAAAGAGAGATGCAACATTTGAAAAGTGTGTTGCTGCACATAGGGGTTGATTCAGCTTGGTTGGAGTTAATTAACACCCTTTATTTAATTTTAGGGCACTTTTCAAAGTTGATTCGGAACTTGATTCTTGAACCGCGTAGTGGCCGACTTTCAAAACTATATTTGTCATTTCAACCAAGTCATACAGCACAGCACCACTCAATAACCATCACTGGAAGTTCACTGCCCAGTTTAGAGCCAGATGAGAAGTGAATTATAGGTATGGCTATTACCTCAAATCTCAAACCTTTGATCCCAGAAAATGAATTTCTCTATAGGGCAGTGCTATTTTACAAAATGCATGTTTAACCCGGAACAGATAGCTCTCGAAGATGCAGACAATGGCATATATAGTGATCATCAGTGCTATATAGGCTGAATCATTGTGGTTGGAGCTTTGGGCTTTGAAACTTTGAGCTTTGAAACACTTGAGTATAGGCATGTTATAAATGCTATATCATATCATGCTAACCAAACATCATGAAAGTTATGATGGGTTTGATGTTTGGGCTTCTTTGAATAGCCACATTGCATTGCCCACCTGTTTCTGAACTGGCAGTGAACTTCCAGTGGTGGCTACTGCTTGGAAATGTGTTGTGTGTGACTTAGTTGAAATGGCTGATTCTGCTTTCGCACCTCGGGTGGAAGAGTTTTAGCTCAAGCTTTAAAATCCACCATCATTTTGCTGGTGTTTACTTAATATGCCCCAACCACAGGGATTCAGGCAATACTGCATTGATCATACCGCATTGGGATGAACATCTATACAAATCTTTACATTTTTAGGAGGTATTTTTGGGGTCTGAGTAATGCTATATATAAAATAACACTGTCCTGTAGACAAAATACATTTTCCTTCATGTTTGATCTAATTTGCATTCCAGAATGCATTGTCCATGTTGCTCTGAACTGGAGATGAGATTCCAGTGATGGCTAACATTACGGTAACAACACAATACACTTTATTTATTATAAACTGTATTGATACATTTTTGAATAATATTATTCTAAAATCAAACATCATGGTAACCTTAACTCACCCTGTTTTTGTTTTGTAATATTTTATCTTTGCTTGAATATAACTTATAGTGAGAGTAATGTAATGTGTTGTGTGAATATTTGTTTTTAATACAAATATTAAATGTTTTTTTAATGTTTGTAATGTTTATAATATTAGTGTTGCTTTTGTTTTTATTCATAGTTTGCATTATTTACTACATTTTATTTAGCACACATATTACATGTTTGCATTTTTTATGCACAGTGCAAAGACTATGAATATTGCGTATAGTTTGTTATTTGTAGAAGTAAATGTTTCTAATATTCAATACTTTTATAGTTGTCTAGTGAATGTTTTCATTTTATAATGTTATGTTTACTGTTTAGTAAATTGTATATATTTTACAATTATGACATGTACCTTGTTAATTGATGTTGTAGTATATGTTAAATATAACACTTGAATGCTTATGTATATTTTGTTATTGTAGATAAAAAAAAATATTCTAGATATTTTTTAATTGCAACATTTTGGAGGAATTATGCTTGTGTATATTACATTTTAATTTTAATTATGGAGTGATGTTTTATTACTTCATAATAAAAAAAAATGTACAAACATATTTTATAATTTCTTTTAACATATCATAGGTCTAAATTTAATGTACTTTTGAATGATTTTACATTTTATAAAATTACTTGTTTTTTGTGTGGACATTGTGATAATGAAATGGTAATATTGTATGCTTCTAAGTGTGTGGGCGAGTTAAGATGACCATGATATTTGAAGTTAATGTAATATTTTTTCAATTTATTAATGAAGTGTATTATGTTGTTATGTTAAAGTTGTTATATCTAATGTTTGTAGACATTATGTTTTTGTTGGTTTAACCTTAACTCATTGTCAATGTTTTTTTATGGTAAGATGTTTATTAGTTTGGGGTGTTGTAAGACTAGCATCTGTTGTAAGAGCATGTAGTAGGAGTTGTGTGTGGCATAAGAGCGTGTTGTATAAAAGTGTGCTACATAAGTGTATGTGTTGTAGGTGTGTGTTGTATGTTTCTTTGGTGTAAAAGCATGCATCGTAACATTTTGTGTTGTGTGTGTTAAAGGAGCATGTGTTGAAGGAGCGTTTGTTGAAGGAGTGGGTGTTCAAACAGTGTGTGTCATAACAGTGTGTTTATAAGAGTGTGTGTCTTCAGATGGTGTGTTATGGGAGCATTTGCCATAGGAGCGCATGTCATATGTCCACATGTTGTAGTTCACATGTCGTAGGTGCACGTGTTGTAGGTGCAGGTGTTATAGGTGCACCTGTTATTGGTGCACGTATTGTAGGTGCATGTAATGTAGTTCTACGTGTTGTATGAGTGTCTGTAATAAGTAGGTGTTGTAAGAGTATGGCCCTCATTACGGGTTCAGCGGTAACCATGCCGCTATTGGCGGCATGGCTGCCGCCGAAATCGTGTCGGGGTCCGGGTCCGCGGAATGAGGACTTACCGGGCCATTCCGAGTTCGGAAGGCCCGGTAATTCCTCCCTCCAAAGACCCGGACAAGGTCCTTCCCCATTCCCATTTCAGCCCCCATTGGGCTGAATGGGAATGGGAGAGGGAGCAAACAACGGGCCATTACGAGATGGCCCATTGTTTGCTCCCTCTTCCCCTCGCGGGACCCGGTAACCACGCCTGGTTTTCCCAGGCGTGCTAACCTTGTCCCGCAAGGGGAACTCGTAATGCGGCGGTACGGAATGAACGGCGCCGGCACCTTTTACGGCGCCGTTCACTCCGTACCACCAGGGTCGTAATGAGGCCCAATGAGTAATAGCGGCGCATGTCATAGGTGTGCACATCAAAGGAATATGTTTTTATAAGAGTGTGTCATAGGGCCTCGTGTTGTAGGAGCATGTGTCATAGAAGTGTGGTAGGAGCACATGTCATTGAAGTGTGTGTTATAGAAGCATGTGCCATAGAAACCTGTGTGTTGTAAGAGGGTTCATAGTATGAGTTTGTGTTATTAGTCGTCATATACACAATGTTAATATTAAAAATGTATGTGTGGGGTAACATTAGAGTGTGTGTCATAAAAATGTGCAGTAAGTGTGTGTCGTAAGGGCATGTGTTGTAGGAGCATTTGTCATAGGTGCATGTGTTGTAGATACATGTGTCATAGGTGCATGTGAGAATACTTGTATGTCTACATGTTGTGTGTAGTAAGCGCATGTATATTAAGTGTGCATGTCATAGGAGCACATGTTGTAGGAGTGTGTGTCATTAGAGTGTGTGTTGTAAGAGTGTGCAGTAAGTGTTTGTTGTAAAACTGTGTGTGATAGGAGCATGTGTCGAAGGAGCATGTGTCACAGGAGCATGTGTTGTAGGCGCATCGGGCGTAGGTGCATGTGTCCTAGGTGCATGTGAGAGCATGTGTTGTACGTTCCCATGTTATGTGTAGTAAAGGCATGTGTATTAGGTGCGCATGTCGTAGTAGCATGTGCCATAAGAGTGCGTGTCATTCGATTTTGCATCATAAGAGCGTGCAGTAAGTGTGTGTCAAAAACTTGTGTTTCTGTGGTAGGATCATGTGTGGTAGGAGCATGTGTCATTATAGGAGCATGCGTCATAGGAGCATGTGTCTTAGAAACATGTGTCGTAGGAGCATGTGTAGTAGTTGCATTAGCCTCAGGTGCATATGGGTGCAAGTGTTGTATGTCCACATATTATGTGTAGTTGGCATGTGTGTAAAATCAGCCCTCATTTTGTGATTTCAGATTTAAACTGCGGAATGTGCAAATCAAGTCAGCTGGCATTTGCCTTTGATGTGAATTTTGGGAGATGGTAATTGTGCAATATACAAACTGTAAAATGTATATGCTCTGTGTACATTTCATATGAAATGTGCACATGTATTCCATCACTTTGAAACTGACATGAAATATATCTGTGCCTAGCTTTTGATGTGAGTTTTTAGATATTAATTGTGCAATGTACTAACTGTTCATTGTGTAATATATGAACACTAAAACGCATACACTCTGTGTATAGTTCATATGAAATATTCACATTTTATGTGTAGTAAGGGCCATGTGTATTAGGTGCGCATGTCGTAGAAGCTTATGTCATAGGAGTGTGTGTCATTCTAGTTTGTGTCATAAGAGTGTGCAGTAAGTGTGTGTTGAAACGTGTGTGGGGGGGTCATGTGTGGTAGGAGCATGTGTGGTCATAGGAGAATGTGTCATAGGAGCATTTGTCATAGGAGAAAGTGTTGTAGGAGTATGTGTCATAGGAGCATGTGTAGTAGTTGCATTTGCCCAGGTGATTGTGAGGGCATGTGTCATACATCCACATGTTATGTATATTAAACACATGTGTAGTAGGTGCCCGTGTCATTGTAACATGTATCATAGGAGTGGGTGTACTATGAGTGCTTGTCACAGCAGTGCATGTTGTAGGAGTGTGTGTCATTAGAATGTGCAGCAAGTGTGTGCTGTGGGAGTATTTATGGTAGTAGCGTGTTTCATAGGATCATGCGCCATAGGTCCTTGTGTCATAGGTGCATGTGAGAGCTTGTTTTGTACATCTACAAATTATGTGTAGTAAGCATCTGTGTAAAATCAGCCCTGATTTTGTGTTTTCAGATGTAAACAGTGTAATGTACAAACTGTGCAACTCACACTCCTCTTGCTACAGTTTGTGAAAAGTGTACATTTATTCCATCACCTTAAAGCTTCCATTAAAGTCAGCTGACATTTGCCTTTGTGCGTTTCAGGAGATGTTAATTGTGTAATGTACAAACTGTAAATTGTATATGCTCTGTGTACAGTTCACATGAAAGTGGACATGCATTGCAACACTTTGAAACTGACATCAAATTATTATATATATTTTTTTTTAAAGATGCTCTTTGTACAGTTCACATGAAAGTGGAAATGTATTGCATCACTTTGAAACTGACATCAAATTCATCTGTGACTAGCCTTTGATGTGAGTTTTTAGATATTAACTGTGCAATGTACTAACTGTTAATTGTGTAATATATGAACAGTAAAACTCATACGCTCTGCGTATAGTTCATATGAAAAATGCACATTCATTCTGTGCTTGCGTCATACATAAATACAATTCAAATGTTGCTATCTCAAAATTGGCTGAGTCGATTTTCACATTTTATTTTCAGTGCACCAATTCCAGATGAAATCTAGCATCCTGCAACAAATTGTAAAAATATCAGAGCAGCCAATGCTGAGATGTTTGTGCTGAAAAAATATGTACTTTTATAATGGGAAAACCCCATGTTAAAATGTTAAAAACTGTTCAAAACGGATCCAAAGTAAGAAATTAATGAACTTTTGAACTATGAAGCACAAGCAGCTTCCTCGAGATATTACTGTGGAATATGTTCAGACTTTTTCATGCAAACGTTCTACAGTTATTGAGAAAAGTCATTTTCTGAAACACCATAGAGACTCCTTGTTAACTTAAACTATGACTTGCAGTAGGACAAAGACATTATAGAAATATTTTGTTATGGCTAAGTTGCACTAATAAAAACCTATGAATTTGAGTGACAAAACTTTGTCAAAGGGACGTTATGGAAATGGAAAAACCAAAGAAATTTGCAACCATTACTCGTGCCACCGCCATACACTGCTCACACCAACACCCAGGATCAAAGATGACATCACAGATGGCATCATCAATGACATCACTGATGACATCACTACTCTGTAACAATCGGGATGTAAAATTCCTAAATGGGTTCTGTTTAGAGTGTTGCTAGCAACATTTGAAGGGTAATCAGTAGGCCTCTCATGAACCTCTCCATGTATCACAAAATGTGCTCATTGAACAAGAAAGGTTCTACTGAAGTTCTGTTGTTTATACAGTAATCTAAACATACTTAAACATAGTCAATAGCTGCTGCATGGAAAATAGAAATAGAGTATTATTGATCTGGTATGTTTTTCAAGTAGAATCATAAATCCAAGCCTATCAGAATGTTGAGTAATGTTAAAATTGGAGTTTACAGCTAACAATACAGGAATTACAACACATTTGTTAGTATTACATGGCCACAGTAGTGGCCATGTAGTTATGGTTAAGTTGCTGTTTCCATAGGAAGAGCACTTTTTGGGTGGCTTATAACTTCACTCCCCCTGGACAAATCCTGACCAAACATTGCAAAAAATGGAATATGGCCCACTCTGAATTTTATTGAAAAGTTTGGTGAGGTTTGGTCCAGGGGGGCAAAGTTATAGGGGGGGTCCCAAAACTTATTTTTTCCCATAGACATAATGGGAAACATGTTTGCTCATGCCTACAGCCCAAACTGCTGGACATAGTTACACCAAATTTGTGGCAGGAGCGGCGGCTTGGTCCCGAAAGCATGCTTTTTCAAATTTGGTGTAAATCCGTCCAGTAGTTTTTTTTTTTAAAATGACAAAAATGTGAAAAAAATTAGTGATATCTATTCCGCTTCGCGGACACACTTCCCTGTTCGCTCTGCGGACATGTGATGCGCTCTCCCATTGGCTGCGGTGAAGCTTTCAGTGCGTCATATAATCAGAGACACCCGCCATCTTTGTTTTTCGCATCGAGAGGCTATGACAACAGAGACCCTGCATACAACCAGTCCCGGGCTGCTGCAGATCTGCCGCCTGCACAGTAAGTGTCTGCCTCCTGTTCCCCCCACCCCCGCTCATGCCCCGTGTCTCCGCTCATGCCCCGTGTCTCTCTCCTGTTCCCCCTACTTCCCACTCATGCCCCGTGTCTCTCTCCTGTTCCCCCAACCCCCCTCATACCCCATGTCTTCCTCCTGTGCCCCCCCATCTCCGCTCATGCACCGTGTCTTCCTGCTGTTCCCCCAACCCCGCTCATGGCCCGTGTCTCCGTCCTGTTCCCCCCAACCCACGCTCATGCCCCGTGGCTCTCTCCTGTTCCCCCACCCCCCGCTCATGCACTGTGGCTCTCTCCTGTTCCCCCCACCCCCCGCTCATGCCCTGTGTCTCTCTCCAGTTCCCCCACCCGCTCCCCCGCTCATGCCCCGTGTCTCCCTCCTGTACCCCCATCCCCCACTCATGCCCCGTGTCTCTCTCCGGTTGCCCCCCACCCCCGCTCATGCCCTGTGTCTCTCTCCTGTTCTGCCCATCCCCCTTGTCTTCCTCGTGTTCTCCCCCCGCTCATGCGCCATGTCTTCCTCCTGTTCCCCCCACCCCCGCTCATGCCTGTGTCTTCCTCCTTTATCCCCCCACCCCCGCTCATGCCCTGTGTCTCTCCCCTGTTCCCCCCACCCCCCGCTCATGCCCCATGTCTCCCTCCTGTTCCCCCCACTCCCGCTCATGCCCCGTGTCTCTCTCCTGTTCCCCCACCCCCGCTCATGCCCCATGTCTCCCTCCTGTTCCCCCCACCCCCCAGTCTTGCCCCGTTTCTCTCTCCTGTTGCCCTCCACCCCCTGCTCATGCCCTGTGTCTCTCTCCTGTTTACCCCGCCCCCGCTCATGCCCCGTGTCTCCCTCCTGTTCCCCCCACCACCCGCTCATGCCCCATGTCTCCCTCCTGTACCCCACCACCGAAGCTCATGCCCCGTGTCTCTCTCCTGTTGCACCCCACCCCCGCTCACGCCCCGTGTCTCTCTCCTGTTCCCCCCACCCACCGCTCATACCCCGTGTCTTCCTCCTGTTCCCCATCCCTGCTCATGCACCATGTCTTCCTCCTGTTCCCCCACCCCCGCTCATGCCCCGTGTCTCCGTCCTGTTCCCCCCAACTCCCACTCATGCCCCGTGGCTCTCTCCTGTTTCCCCCACCCCCGCTCATGCCCTGTGTCTCTCTCCTGTTCCCCCCCACCCCCCGCTCATGCCCAGTATCTCCCTCCTGTACCCCCCTTCCCCCGCTCATGCCCCGTGTCTCTCTCCTGTGCCCCCGCCCCCAGCTCATGCTCCGTGTCTCTCTCCTGTTCCGCCCACCCCCTGCTCATGCCCCGTGTCTTCCTCGTGTTCCCCCCGCTCATGCGCTGTGTCTTCCGCCTGTTCCCCCCACCACCGCTCATGCCTGTGCCTTCCTCCTGTAACCCCCACCCCCCGCTCATGCCCCATGTCTCCCTCCTGTTCCCCCCCACCCCCCGGTCATGCCCCGTTTCTCTCTCCTGTTGCCCTCCACCCCCTGCTCATGCCCCGTGTCTCTCTCCTGTTGCCCTCCACCCCCTGCTCATGCCCCGTGTCTCCCTCCTGTTCCCCCCACCCCCACTCATGCCCCGTGTCTCCCTCCTGTTCTGCCCACCCCCCGCTCATGCCCTGTGTTCTCTCCTGTTCCCCCCTGCTCATGCCCCGTGTCTCCCTCCTGTTCCCCCCACCCCCACTCATGCCCCGTGTCTCCCTCCTGTTCTGCCCACCCCCCGCTCATGCCCTGTGTCTCTCTCCTGTTCCCCCATCCCAGTTCATGCCCCGTGTCTTCCTCCTGTACCCCCCACCCCCGGTCATGCCCCGTTTCTCTCTCCTGTTGCCCTCCACCCCCTGCTCTTGCCCCGTGTCTCTCTCCTGTTCCCCCCACCTCTGCTCATGCCCTGTGTCTCCCCCCTGTTCCCCCACCCCCACTCATGCCACGTGTCTCCCTCCTGTTCTGCCCACCCCCGCTCATGCCCTGTGTCTCTCTTCTGTCCCCCCAGCCCCCGCTCATGCCCTGTGTCTCTCTCCTGTTCCCCCAGCCCACTGCTCATGCCGCATGTCTCCCTCCTGTACCCCCACCCCCTGATCATGCCCCATGTCTCTCTCCTGTTCCCCCCACCCCCAATCATGCCCCGTGGCTTCCTCCTGTTCACTCCAGCCCATGCTCATGCCACCGTGTCTCTCTTCTGTTCACCCCACCCCCTGCTCATGCCCTGTGTTTTCCTCCTGTTCCCCCCACCCCCTGCTCATGACCTGTGTCTCTCTCCTGTTGCCACCCCACCCCCACTCATGCCACGTGTCTTTCTCCTGTTCCCCCACTCCTCGCTCATGCCCCGTGTCTCTCTAATGTTCCCCCCACCCCCGCTCATGCCCTGTGTCTCTCTCCTGTTCCTGTTCCCCCCATCCCTGCTCATGCCCCGTGTCTTCCTCCTGCACCCCCCACCCCCCGGTCATGCCCCGTTTGCCTCTCCTGTTGCCCTCCACCCCTGCTCATGCCCCGTGTCTCTCTCCTGTTCCCCCCCACCCCTGGTCATGCCCCGTGTCTCTCTCCTGTTCCGCCCATCCCCCGCTCATGCCGCGTGTCTTCCTCATGTTCTCCCCCCCGCTCATGCGCCATGTCTTCCTCCTGTTCCCCCCACCCCGCTCATGCCTGTGTCTTCCTCCTTTAACCCCCCACCCCCCGCTCATGCCCCGTGTCTCTCCCCTGTTCCCCCCACCCCCCGCTCATGCCCCATGTCTCCCTCCTGTTCCCCCCACTCCCGCTCATGCCCTGTGTCTCCCTCCTGTACCCTCCACCCCCCGCTCATGCCCCGTGTCTCTTCTGTTGTCCCCCACCCCCCGCTCATGGCCGTGTCTTTCTCCTGTTCCCCCCACCCCCCGCTCATGCACCGTGTCTTCCTGCTGTTCCCCCAACCCTGGTCATGCCCCATGTCTCCGTCCTGTTCCCCCCAACCCACGCTCATGCCCCGTCTCTCTCTCCTGTTCCCCCCACCCCCCGCTCATGCCCCGTGGCTCTCTCCTGTTCCCCCCACACCCCCGCTCATGCCCCGTGTCTCCCTCCTGTACCCCCATCCCCCACTCATGCCCCGTGTCTCTCTCCGGTTGCCCCCCAACCCCGCTCATGCCCTGCGTCTCTCTCCTACTCTGCCCATCCCCCGCTCATGCCCCGTGTCTTCCTCGTGTTCTCCCCCCGCTCATGCGCCATGTCTTCCTCCTGTTCCCCCCACCCCCGCTCATGCCTGTGTCTTCCTCCTTTATCCCCCCAACCCCCGCTCATGCCCCGTGTCTCTCCCCTGTTCCCCCCACCCCCCACTTATGCCCCATGTCTCCCTCCTGTTCCCCCCACTCCCCAGTCTTGCCCCGTTTCTCTCTCCTGTTCCCCCCACCACCCACTCATGCCCTATGTCTCCCTCCTGTACCCCACCACCCAAGCTCATGCCCCGTGTCTCTCTCCTGTTGCACCCCACCCCCGCTCACGCCCCGTGTCTTCCTCCTGTACCCCCCACCCCCCGGTCATGCCCTGTGTCTCTCTCCTGTTGCCCCCACCCCCGCTCATGCCCCGGGTCTCTCTCCTATTCCCCCCACCCCACCGCTCATACACCGTGTCTTCCTCCTGTTCCCCCATCCCTGCTCATGCACCATGTCTTCCTCCTGTTCCCCCACCTCCGCTCATGCCCCGTGTCTCCGTCCTGTTCCCCCAACCCACACTCATGCCCCGTGTCTCTCTCCTGTTCCCCTGACCCCCGCTCATGCCCCGTGGCTCTCTCCTGTTCCCCCCCACCCCCGCTCATGCCCCGTGTCTCTCTCCTGTTCCCCCCCACCCCCCGCTCATGCCCAGTATCTCCCTCCTGTACCCCCTTCCCCCGCTCATGCCCCGTGTCTCTCTCCTGTGCCCCCGCCCCCCGCTCATGCTCCGTGTCTCTCTCCTGTTCCGCCCACCCCCGCTCATGCCTGTGCCTTCCTCCTGTAACCCCCACCCCCGCTCATGCCCCGTGTCTGTCTCCTGTTCCCCCCACCCCCCGCTCTTGCCCCGTGTCTTTCTCCTGTTCCCCCCACACCCCGCTCATGCCCCATGTCTCCCTCCTGTTCCCCCCACCAACCGCTCATGCCCCATGTCTCCCTCCTGTACCCCACCACCCAAGCTCATGCCCCGTGTCTCTCTCCTGTTCCCCCCACCCACCGCTCATACACCGTGTCTTCCTCCTGTTCCCCCATCCCTGCTCATGCACCATGTCTTCCTCCTGTTCCCCCACCTCCGCTCATGCCCCGTGTCTCTGTCCTGTTCCCCCAACCCACACTCATGCCCCGTGTCTCTCTCCTGTTCCCCTGACCCCCGCTCATGCCCCGTGGCTCTCTCCTGTTCCCCCCCACCCCCGCTCATGCCCCGTGTCTCTCTCCTGTTCCCCCCCACCCCCCGCTCATGCCCAGTATCTCCCTCCTGTACCCCCTTCCCCCGCTCATGCCCCGTGTCTCTCTCCTGTGCCCCCGCCCCCCGCTCATGCTCCGTGTCTCTCTCCTGTTCCGCCCACCCCCCGCTCATGCCCCGTGTCTTCCTCGTGTTCCCCCCGCTCATGCGCCGTGTCTTCCTCCTGTTCCCCCCACCCCCGCTCATGCCTGTGCCTTCCTCCTGTAACCCCCACCCCCGCTCATGCCCCGTGTCTGTCTCCTGTTCCCCCCACCCCCCGCTCTTGCCCCGTGTCTTTCTCCTGTTCCCCCCACACCCCGCTCATGCCCCATGTCTCCCTCCTGTTCCCCCCACCACCCGCTCATGCCCCATGTCTCCCTCCTGTACCCCACCACCCAAGCTCATGCCCCGTGTCTCTCTCCTGTTGCACCCCACCCCCCGCTCATGCCCCGTGTCTTTCTCCTGTTCCTCCACGTCCCGGTCATGCCCCGTGTCCCCCTCCTGTTCCCCCCCACCCCCACTCATGCCCCGTGTCTCCCTCCTGTTCTGCCCACCCCCGCTCATGCCCCGTGTCTCTTCTGTCCCCCCAGCCCCCGCTCATGCCCCGTGTCTCTCTCCTGTCCCCCCACCCACTGCTCATGCCGCATGTCTCCCTCCTGTACCCCCACCCCCTGATCATGCCCCATGTCTCTCTCCTGTTCCCCCCACCCCCAATCATGCCCCGTGGCTTCCTCCTGTTCACTCCAGCCCATGCTCATGCCACCGTGTCTCTCTTCTGTTCACCCCACCCCCTGCTCATGCCCTGTGTTTTCCTCCTATTCCTCGACCCCCTGCTCATGACCTGTCTCTCTCCTGTTGCCCCCCCACCCCCACTCATGCCACGTGTCTTTCTCCTGTTCCCCCACCCCTCGCTCATGCCCCGTGTCTCTCTAATGTTCCCCCCACCCCCCGCTCAAGCCCTGTGTCTCCCTCCTGTTCCCCACCCCCGCTCATGCCCCGTGTCTCTCTCCTGTTCCTCCCACCCCCCGCTCATGCCCCGTGTCTCTCTTCTGTTCCCCCCACCCCCGCTCATGCCCTGTGTCTCTCTCCTGTTCCTGTTCCCCCATCCCTGCTCATGCCCCGTGTCTTCCTCCTGTACCCCCCACCCCCCGGTCATGCCCTGTGTCTCTCTCCTGTTGCCCCCACCCCCGCTCATGCCCCGGGTCTCTCTCCTATTCCCCCCACCCCCCGCTCATGCCCCATGTCTCCCTCCTGTTCCCCTCACCCCCGGTCATGCCCCGTTTCTCTCTCCTGTTGCCCTCCACCACCTGCTCATGCCCCGTGTCTCTCTCCTGTTCCCCCCACCCCCGGTCATGCCCTGTGTCTCCCTCCTGTTCCCCCCACCCCCACTCATGCCCCGTGTCTCCCTCCTGTTCTGCCCACCCCCCGCTCATGCCCCGTGTCTCTCTCCTGTTCCCCCATCCCAGTTCATGCCCCGTGTCTTCCTCTTGTACCCCCCACCCCCGGCATGCCCCGTGTCTCTCTCCTGTTCCACCACCCACCGCTCATGCCCCATGTCTCCCTCCTGTTCCCCCCACCCCCCGGTCATGCCCCGTTTCTCTCTCCTGTTGCCCCCACCCCCGCTCATGCCCCGTGTCTCCCTCCCGTTCCCCCCACCCCCACTCATGCCCCGTGTCTCCCCCCTGTTCTGCCCACCCCCTGCCCATGCCCCGTGTCTCTCGTGTGTCCCCCCACCCCCCGCTCATGCCCCGTGTCTCTCTCCTGTTCCCCCCACCCACTGCTCATGCCCCATGTCTCTCTCCTGTACCCTCCACCCCCTGATCATGCCCCATGTCTCTCTCCTGTTCCCCCCACCCACAATCATGCCCCGTGGCTTCCTCCTGTTCACTCCAGCCCATGCCACTGTGTCTCTCTTCTGTTCCCCCCACCCCCTACTCATGCCCTGTGTTTTCCTCCTGTTCCCCCCACCCCCTGCTCATGACCTGTGTCTCTCTCCTGTTGCCCCCCCACCCCCACTCATGCCCCGTGTCTCTCTCCTGTTCTCCCACCCCCGCTCATGCCCCGTGTCTTTCTCCTGTTCCCCCCTGCACCCTGCTCATGCCCCGTGAATCCCTCCTGTTCCCCCCACCCCCTGCTCATGCCCCGTGTCTCTCTCCTGTTCCCCCCACACCTGCTCATGCCCTGTATTTTCCTCCTTTTCCCCCCACCCCCCACTCATGCCCCGTGTCTCCCTCCTGTTCCCCCACCCCCCCTCTCATGCCCCGTGTCTCTCTCCTATTTCCCCCCACCCCCCGCGCATGCCCTGTGTCTCCCTCCTGTTCCCCCCACCCCCCACTCATGCCCCATGTCTCTCTTCTGTCCCCCCAGCCCCTGCTCATGCCCCGTGTCTCTCTTCTGTTCCCCCCACCCACTGCTCATGCCGCATGTCTCCCTCCTGTACCCCCCGCCCCCTGATCATGCCCCATGTCTCTCTCCTGTTCCCCCCACCCCCAATCATGGCCCGTGGCTTCCTCCTGTTCACTCCAGCCCATGCCACCGTGTCTCTCTTCTGTTCACCCCACCCCCTGCTCATGCCCTGTGTTTTCCTCCTGTTCCCCCCACCCCCTGCTCATGACCTGTGTCTCTCTCCTGTTTCCCCCCCACCCCCGCTCATGCCCCGTGTCTCTCTCCTGTTCTCCCACCCCCGCTCATGCCCTGTGTCTTCCTCCTGTTCCCCCCCGCACCCTGCTCATGCCCCGTGAATCCCTCCTGTTCCCCCCACCCCCTGGTCATGCCCTGTGTCTTCCTCCTGTTCCCCCCACCCCCTGCTCATGCCCCGTGTCTCTCTCCTGTTCCCCCCACACCTGCATATGCCCTGTGTTTTCCTCCTTTTCCCCCCACCCCCCACTCATGCCCCGTGTCTCCTCCTGTTCCCCCACCCCCCCGCTCATGCCCCGTGTCTCTCTCCTATTTCCCCCCACCCCCTGCTCATGCCCTGTGTCTCCCTCCTGTTCCCCCCACCCCCCACTCATGCCCCATGTCTCTCTCCTGTTCCCCCCACCCCCCGCTCATGCCCCGTGTCTCTCTCCTGTTCCCCCCACTCATGGCTCATGCCTTGTGTATCTCTCCTGTTTCCCCCCACCCCCGCTCATGCCCCGTGTCTCTCTCCTGTTCCCCCATCCCCCACTCATGCCCCGTGTCTCCCTCCTGTCCCCCTACCCCTGCTCATGCCCAGTGTCTCTCTCCTGTTCCCCCCACCCCCCCGCTCATGCCCCGTGTCTCCCTCCTGTTCCCACCACCCCCGCTCATGCCCCGTGTCTCTCTCCTGTTCCCCCACCCCGCTCATGCTTCGTGTCTCTCTCCTGTTCCCCCCACCCTCTGCTCATGCCCCGTGTCTCTCTCCTGTTCCCCCCACCCCCCTCATGCCCTGTGTCTTCCTCCTGTTCCCCCCACCCCTGCTCATGCCCCGTGTCGCTCTCCTGTCCCCACCACCCTCCGCCCATGCCCCGTGTCTCCCTCCTGTTCCCCCCACCCCCCACTCATGCCCCATGTCTCTCTCTTGGTCCCCCCACCCCCGCTCATGCCCCGTGTCTCTCTCCTGTTCCCCCCACCCTCCGCTCATGCCCCGTGTCTCTCTCCTGTTCCCCCCACCCCCCGCTCATGCCCTGTGTCTCCCTCCTGTTCCCCCCACCCCCCACTCATGCCCCATGTCTCTCTTGTGTCCCCCCACCCCCTGCTCATGCCCCGTGTCTCTCTTCTGTTCCCCCCACCCACTGCCCATGCCGCATGTCTCCCTCCTGTACCCCCGCCCCCTGATCATGCCCCATGTCTCTCTCCTGTTCCCCCCACCCACAATCATGCCCCGTGGCTTCCTCCTGTTCACTCCAGCCCATGCCACCGTGTCTCTCTTCTGTTCACCCCACCCCCTGCTCATGCCCTGTGTTTTCCTCCTGTTCCCCCCACCCCCTGCTCATGACCTGTGTCTCTCTCCTGTTGCCCCCCCACCCCCACTCATGCCCCGTGTCTCTCTCCCGTTCTCCCACCCCCGCTCATGCCCTGTGTCTTTCTCCTGTTCCCCCCCGCACCCTGCTCATGCCCCGTGAATCCCTCCTGTTCCCCCCACCCCCTGCTCATGCCCTGTATTTTCCTCCTTTTCCCCCCACCCCCCACTCATGCCCCATGTCTCCCTCCTGTTCCCCAGCCCCCCGCTCATGCCCCGTGTCTCTCTCCTATTTCCCCCCACCCCCCGCTCATGCCCTGTGTCTCCCTCCTGTTCCCCCTACCCCCCACTCATGCCCCATGTCTCTCTTCTGTCCCCCCAGCCCCTGCTCATGCCCCGTGTCTCTCTTCTGTTCCCCCCACCCACTGCCCATGCCGCATGTCTCCCTCCTGTACCGCCCGCCCCCTGATCATGCCCCATGTCTCTCTCCTGTTCCCCCCACCCCCAATCATGGCCCGTGGCTTCCTCCTGTTCACTCCAGCCCATGCCACCGTGTCTCTCTTCTGTTCACCCCACCCCCTGCTCATGCCCTGTGTTTTCCTCCTGTTCCCCCCACCCCCTGCTCATGACCTGTGTCTCTCTCCTGTTGCCCCCCACTCCCGCTCATGCCCCGTGTCTCTCTCCTGTTCTCCCACCCCCGCTCATGCCCCGTGTCTTCCTCCTGTTCCCCCCCCGCACCCTGCTCATGCCCCGTGAATCCCTCCTGTTCCCCCCACCCCCTGGTCATGCCCTGTGTCTTCCTCCTGTTCCCCCCACCCCCTGCTCATGCCCCGTGTCTCTCTCCTGTTCCCCCCACACCTGCATATGCCCTGTGTTTTCCTCCTTTTCCCCCCACCCCCCACTCATGCCCCGTGTCTCCCTCCTGTTCCCCCACCCCCCCGCTCATGCCCCGTGTCTCTCTCCTATTTCCCCCCACCCCCTGCTCATGCCCTGTGTCTCCCTCCTGTTCCCCCCACCCCCCACTCATGCCCCATGTCTCTCTCCTGTTCCCCCCACCCCTCGCTCATGCCCCGTGTCTCTCTCCTGTTCCCCCCACCCATGGCTCATGCCTTGTGTATCTCTCCTGTTTCCCCCCACCCCCGCTCATGCCCCGTGTCTCTCTCCTGTTCCCCCATCCCCCACTCATGCCCCGTGTCTCCCTCCTGTCCCCCTACCCCTGCTCATGCCCAGTGTCTCTCTCCTGTTCCCCCCACCCCCCGCTCATGCCCCGTGTCTCCCTCCTGTTCCCACCACCCCCGCTCATGCCCCGTGTCTCTCTCCTGTTCCCCCCACCCCGCTCATGCTTCGTGTCTCTCTCCTGTTCCCCCCACCCTCTGCTCATGCCCCGTGTCTCTCTCCTGTTCCCCCCACCCCCCTCATGCCCTGTGTCTTCCTCCTGTTCCCCCCACCCCTGCTAATGCCCCATGTCGCTCTCCTGTCCCCACCACCCTCCGCTCATGCCCCGTGTCTCCCTCCTGTTCCCCCCACCCCCCACTCATGCCCCATGTATCTCTCCTGGTCCCCCACCCCCCGCTCATGCCCCGTGTCTCTCTCCTGTTCCCCCCACCCTCCGCTCATGCCCCGTTTCTCTCTCCTGTTCCCCCCACCCTCCGCTCATGCCCAGTGTGTCTCTCCTGTTCCCCCACCCCCCGCTCATGCCTCGTGTCTCTCTCCTGTTCCCCCACCCCCGCTCATGCCCCGTGTCTCCCTCCTGTTCCCACTACCCCCGCTCATGCCCCCTGTCTCTCTCCTGTTCCCACCACCCCGCTCATGCTTCGTGTCTCTCTCCTGTTCCCCCCACCCCCCGCTCATGCCCAGTGTCTCTCTCCTGTTCCCCCCACTCCTCCTCATGCCCTGTGTCTTCCTCCTGTTCCCCCCACCCCCGCTCATGCCCTGTGTCTCTCTCCTGTTACCCCACCCCCTGCTCATGCCCTGTGTCTCCCTCTTGCACCTCCAACCCCCGCTCATACCCCGTGTCTCTCTCCTGTTCCCCCCACCCCACGCTCATGCCCCATGGCCCCATGTCTTTCTCCTGTTTCCTGCACCCCCGCTCATGCCCTGTGTCTCCCTTCTGTTTCCCCCAACCCCCGGTCATGCCCTGTCTCTTCCTCCTGTTCCCCCCACCCCCCTCATGCCCCGTGTCTCCCTCCTGTTCCCCCCACCCCCTGCTCATGCCCCGTGTCTCTCTCCTGTTCTGCCCACCCCCCGCTCATGCCCTGTGTCTCTTCTGTTCCCCCCAGCCACCGCTCATGCCCTGTGTCTCTCTCCTGTTCCCCCCACCCACCGCTCATGCCCCGTGTCTCCCTCCTGTACCCCCTACCCCCTGCTCATGCCCCGTGTCTCTCTCCTGTTCCCCCCACCCCCGCTCATGCCCTGTGTCTTCCTCCTGTTCCCCCCAGCCCCCGCTCATGCTCCGTGTCTCTCTCCTGTTCCCCCCACCCCCTGCTCATGCCCCGTGTCTGTCTCCTGTTCCCCCCACCCCCGCTCATGCACCGTGTCTTCCTCCTGTTCCCCCCAGCCCCCGCTCATGCTCCGTGTCTCTCTCCTGTTCTCCCACCCCCGCTCATGCCCCATGTCTTTCTCCTGTTCCCTCCCACCCCCTGCTCATGCCCTGTGTCTCCCTCCTGTTCCCCCCAGCCCCTGGTCATGCCCTGTGTCTTGCTCCTGTTCCCCCCACCCCCTGCTCATGCCCCCTGTCTCTCTCCTGTTCCCCCCACCCCTGCTCATGCCCTGTGTTTTCCTCCTTTTCCCCCCACCCCCCGCTCATGGCTGTGTCTCTCTCCTGTTCCCCCCACCCCTCGCTCATGCCCCGTGTCTCCCTCCTGTTCCCCCTCACCCCCCGTTCATGCCCCGGGTCTCTCTCCTATTCCGCCCACCCCCCGCTCATGCCCCGGGTCTCTCTCCTGTTGCCCCCCACCCCCCGCTCATGCCCCGTGTCTTCCTCCTGTTGCCCCACCTCCCGCTCATGCCCCATGTCTCTCTCCTGTTCCCCCCCACCCCCCGCTCATGCCCCGTGTTTTCCTCCTGTTCCCCCACAACCTGCTCATGCCCCGTGTCTCCCTCCTGTTCTCTCCACCCCCCGCTCATGCCCCGTGTCTCTCTCCTGTTCCCCCCACCCCCGCTCATGCCCCGTGTCTCTCTCCTGTTCCCCCCACCACCCGCTCATGCCCCGTGTCTTTCTTCTGTTACACCCCCACCCCCTGCTCATGCCCCGTGTCTCCCTCCTGTTCCCCCCACCCCCTGGTCATGCCCCGTGTCTTCCTCCTGTTCCCCCACCCCCGCTCATGCCCCATGTCTCTCTCCTGTTCCCCCCACCCCCCGCTCATGCCCCGTGTCTCTCTCCTGTTCCCCCCACCCCCCGCTCATGCCCCGTGTATCTCTTATCTCTCCTGTTCCGCCCCACCCCCTGCTCATGCCCCGTGTTTCTCTCCTGTCCCTTCCACCCCCCGCTCATGCCCCATCTCTCCCTCCTGTCCCTCTACCCGCCGCTCATGCCCAGTTTATCTCTCCTGTTTCCCCCACCCCCCACTCATGCCCCATGTCTCTCTCCTGTTCCCCCCACCCCCCGCTCATGCCCCATGTCTCCCTCCTGTTCCCACCACCCCCACTCATGCTTCGTGTCTCTCTCCTGTTCCCCCAACCCACGCTCATGCCCGGTGTCTCTCTCCTGTTCCCTCAGCCCCCCCCTCATGCCCTGTGTCTTCCTCCTGTTCCCCCACCCCCGCTTAGGCCCCGTGTCTCCCTCCTGTTCCCCCCACCCCCGCTCATGCCCCGTGTCTCTCTCCTGTTCCCCCCAGCCCCTGCTCATGCCCTGTGTCTCCCTCCTGTTCCCCCCAGTCCCCGCTCATGCCCCGTGTCTCCTTCCTGTTCCCGCCACCCCCCGTTCATGCCCCGTGTCTTCCTCCTGTTCCCCCCACCCCCGCTCATGCCCCGTGTCTCCCTCCTGTTCCCCCCACCCCAGGCTCATGCCCCATGTCTTTCTCCTGTTGCCTGCACCCCAGCTCATGCCCCGTGTCTCCCTCCTGTACCCCCCACCCCCTGCTCATGCCCCGTGTCTCTCCTGTTGCCCCCCACCCCCCGCTCATGCCCCGTGTCTCTCTCCTGTTGCCCACCACCCGCTCATGCCCCGTGTCTTTCTTCTGTTACCCCCCACCCCATGCTCATGCCCCGTGTCTCCCTGTTTCCCCCACCCCCTGGTCATGCCCCGTGTCTTCCTCCTGTTCCCCACACCCCCTGATCATGCCCCATGTCTCTCTCCTGTTCCCCCCACCCCCAATCATGCCCCGTGGCTTCCTCCTGTTCACTCCAGCCCATGCCACCGTGTCTCTCTTCTGTTCCCCCCACCCCCTGCTCATGCCCTGTGTTTTCCTCCTCCTGTTCCCCCCACCCCCTGCTCATGACCTGTGTCTCTCTCCTGTTGCCCCCCGCCCCCGCTCATGCCCCGTGTCTCTCTCCTGTTCTCCCACCCCCGCTCATGCCCCGTGTCTTCCTCCTGTTCCCCGCACCCCCGCTCATGCCCCTTGTCTCTCTCCTGTTCCCCCCACCCCGTGTATCTCTCCTGTTCCCCTCCACCCCCTGCTCATGCCCCGTGTTTCTCTCCTGTCCCACCCACCCACCGCTCATGCCCTGTGTCTTCCTCGTGTTCCCCCCGCTCATGCGCTGTGTCTTCCTCCTGTTCCCCCACCCCCGCTCATGCCTGTGCCTTCCTCAAGTAAACCCCACCCCCGCTCATGCCCTGTGTCTCTCTACTGTTCCCCCCACCCCCCGCTCTTGCCCCGTGTCTTTCTCCAGTTCCCCCCACACCCCGCTCATGCCCCATGTCTCCCTCCTGTTCCCCCCCACCACCCGCTCATGCCCCATGTCTCCCTCCTGTACCCCACCACCCAAGCTCATGCCCCGTGTCTCTCTCCTGTTGCACCCCACCCCCGCTCATGCCCCGTGTCTTTCTCCTGTTCCCCCACCCCCCCGGTCATGCCCCGTGTCTCCCTCCTGTCCCCCCCACCCCCACTCATGCCCCGTGTCTCCCTCCTGTTCTGCCCACCCCCGCTCATGCCCTGTGTCTCTCTTTTGTCCCCCCAGCCCCCGCTCATGCCCCGTGTCTCTCTCCTGTTCCCCACACCCACTGCTCATGCCGCATGTCTCCCTCCTGTACCCCCCACCCCCTGATCATGCCCCATGTCTCTCTCCTGTTCCCCCCACCCCAATCATGCCCCGTGGCTTCCTCCTGTTCACTCCAGCCCATGCTCATGCCACCGTGTCTCTCTTCTGTTCACCCCACCCCCTGCTCATGCCCTGTGTTTTCCTCCTGTCCCCCCGACCCCCTGCTCATGACCTGTGTCTCTCTCCTGTTGCCCCCCACCCCCACTCATGCCACGTGTCTTTCTCCTGTTCCCCCACCCCTCGCTCATGCCCCGTGTCTCTCTAATGTTCCCCCCACCCCCCGCTCATGCCCTGTGTCTCCCTCCTGTTCCCCCACCCCCGCTCATGCCCCGTGTCTCTCTCCTGTTCCTTCCACCCCCCGCTCATGCCCCGTGTCTCTCTTCTGTTCCCCCCACCCCCGCTCATGCCCTGTGTCTCTCTCCTGTTCCTGTTCCCCCCATCCCTGCTCATGCCCCGTGTCTTCCTCCTGTACCCCCCACCCCCCGGTCATGCCCTGTGTCTCTCTCCTGTTGCCCCCACCCCCCACTCATGCCCTGGCCTGGGTCTCCCTCCTGTTCCCCCCACCCCCCGGGACTTCCCCCGTTTCTCTCTCCTGTTGCCCTCCACCCCCTGCTCATGCCCCGTGTCTCTCTCCTGTTCCCCCCACCCCCGGTCATGCCCTGTGTCTCCCTCGTGTTCCCCCCACCCCCACTCATGCCCCGTGTCTCCCTCCTGTTCTGCCCACCCCCTGCTCATGCCCCGTGTCTCTCTCCTGTTCCCCCATCCCAGTTCATGCCCCGTGTCTTCCTCTTGTACCCCCCACCCCCCGGCATGCCCCGTGTCTCTCTCCTGTTCCCCCCAACCCCCGCTCATGCCCCATGTCTCCCTCCTGTTCCCCCCACCCCTGGTCATGCCCTGTGTCTCCCTCCTGTTCCCTCCACCCCCACTCATGCCCCGTGTCTCCCTCCTGTTCTGCCCACCCCCCGCTCATGCCCCGTGTCTCTCTCCTGTTCCCCCATCCCAGTTCATGCCCCGTGTCTTCCTCTTGTACCCCCCACCCCCCGGCATGCCCCGTGTCTCTCTCCTGTTCCCCCCACCCCCCGCTCATGCCCCATGTCTCCCTCCTGTTCCCCCCACCCCCTGGTCATGCCCCGTTTCTCTCTCCTGTTGCCCTCCACCCCCTGCTCATGCCCCGTGAATCCCTCCTGTTCCCCCCACCCCCTGCTCATGCCCCGTGTCTCTCTCCTGTTCCCCCCACACCTGCTCATGCCCTGTGTTTTCCTCCTTTTCCCCCCACCCCCCACTCATGCCCCGTGTCTCCCTCCTGTTCCCCCACCCCCTCGCTCATGCCTCGTGTCTCTCTCCTATTTCCCCCCACCCCCCGCTCATGCCCTGTCTCCCTCCTGTTCCCCCCACCCCCCACTCATGCCCCATGTCTCTCTTCTGTCCCCCCAGCCCCTGCTCATGCCCCGTGTCTCTCTTCTGTTCCCCCCACCCACTGCTCATGCCGCATGTCTCCCTCCTGTACCCCCACCCCCTGATCATGCCCCATGTCTCTCTCCTGTTCCCCCCACCCACAATCATGGCCCGTGGCTTCCTCCTGTTCACTCCAGCCCATGCCACCGTGTCTCTCTTCTGTTCAACCCACCCCCTGCTCATGCCCTGTGTTTTCCTCCTGTTCCCCCCACCCCCTGCTCATGACCTGTGTCTCTCTCCTGTTGCCCCCCCACCCCTGCTCATGCCCCGTCTCTCTCTCCTGTTCTCCCACCCCCGCTCATGCCCCGTGTCTTCCTCCTGTTCCCCCCCCGCACCCTGCTCATGCCCCGTGAATCCCTCCTGTTCCCCCCACCCCCTGGTCATGCCCTGTGTCTTCCTCCTGTTCCCCCCCACCCCCTGCTCATGCCCCGTGTCTCTCTCCTGTTCCCCCCACACCTGCACATGCCCTGTGTTTTCCTCCTTTTCCCCCCACCCCCCACTCATGCCCCGTGTCTCCCTCCTGTTCCCTCACCCCCCCGCTCATGCCCCGTGTCTCTCTGCTATTTCCCCCCACCCCCCGCTCATGCCCTGTGTCTCCCCTCCTGTTCCCCCATCCCCCACTCATGCCCCATGTCTCTCTCCTGTTCCCCCACCCCCCGCTCATGCCCCGTGTCTCTCTCCTGTTCCCCCCACCCATGGCTCATGCCTTGTGTATCTCTCCTGTTTCCCCCCACCCCCGCTCATGCCCCGTGTCTCTCTCCTGTTCCCCCATCCCCCACTCATGCCCCGTGTCTCCCTCCTGTCCCCCTACCCCTGCTCATGCCCAGTGTCTCTCTCCTGTTCCCCCCACCCCCCGCTCATGCCCCGTGTCTCCCTCCTGTTCCCACCACCCCCGCTCATGCCCCGTGTCTCTCTCCTGTTCCCCCCACCCCGCTCATGCTTCGTGTCTCTCTCCTGTTCCCCCCACCCTCCGCTCATGCCCCGTGTCTCTCTCCTGTTCCCCCCACCCCCCTCATGCCCTGTGTCTTCCTCCTGTTCCCCCCACCCCTGCTCATGCCCCGTGTCTTTCTTCTGTTACACCCCCACCCCTGCTCATGCCCCGTGTCTCCCTCCTGTTCCCCCCACCCCCTGGTCATGCCCGTGTCTTCCTCCTGTTCCCCCACCCCCGCTCATGCCCCATGTCTCTCTCCTGTTCCCCCACCCCCCGCTCATGCCCCGTGTCTCTCTCCTGTTCCCCCACCCCCCGCTCATGCCCCGTGTATCTCTCCTGTTCCGCCCCACCCCCTGCTCATGCCCCGTGTTTCTCTCCTGTCCCTTCCACCCCCCGCTCATGCCCCATCTCTCCCTCCTGTCCCTCTACCCGCCGCTCATGCCCAGTTTATCTCTCCTGTTTCCCCCACCCCCACTCATGCCCCATGTCTCTCTCCTGTTCCCCCCACCCCCCGCTCATGCCCCATGTCTCCCTCCTGTTCCCACCACCCCCACTCATGCTTCGTGTCTCTCTCCTGTTCCCCCAACCCACGCTCATGCCCCGTGTCTCTCTCCTGTTCCCTCAGCCCCCCCCTCATGCCCTGTGTCTTCCTCCTGTTCCCCCACCCCCGCTCAGGCCCCGTGTCTCCCTCCTGTTCCCCCCACCCCCGCTCATGCCCCGTGTCTCTCTCCTGTTCCCCCCACCCCCTGCTCATGCCCTGTGTCTCCCTCCTGTTCCCCCCAGCCCCCGCTCATGCCCCGTGTCTCCTTCCTGTTCCCGCCACCCCCCGCTCATGCCCTGTGTCTTCCTCCTGTTCCCCCCACCCCCGCTCATGCCCCGTGTCTCCCTCCTGTTCCCCCCACCCCAGGCGCATGCCCCATGTCTTTCTCCTGTTGCCTGCACCCCAGCTCATGCCCCGTGTCTCCCTCCTGTACCCCCCACCCCCTGCTCATGCCCCGTGTCTCTCCTGTTGCCCCCCACCCCCCGCTCATGCCCCGTGTCTCTCTCCTGTTGCCCACCACCCGCTCATGCCCCGTGTCTTTCTTCTGTTACCCCCCACCCCATGCTCATGCCCCGTGTCTCCCTGTTTCCCCCACCCCCTGGTCATGCCCCGTGTCTTCCTCCTGTTCCCCACACCCCCTGATCATGCCCCATGTCTCTCTCCTGTTCCCCCCACCCCCAATCATGCCCCGTGGCTTCCTCCTGTTCACTCCAGCCCATGCCACCGTGTCTCTCTTCTGTTCCCCCACCCCCTGCTCATGCCCTGTGTTTTCCTCCTGTTCCCCCCACCCCCTGCTCATGACCTGTGTCTCTCTCCTGTTGCCCCCCGCCCCCGCTCATGCCCCGTGTCTCTCTCCTGTTCTCCCACCCCGCTCATGCCCCGTGTCTTCCTCCTGTTCCCCGCACCCCCGCTCATGCCCCTTGTCTCTCTCCTGTTCCCCCCACCCCGTGTATCTCTCCTGTTCCCCTCCACCCCCTGCTCATGCCCCGTGTTTCTCTCCTGTCCCACCCACCCACCGCTCATGCCCTGTGTCTTCCTCGTGTTCCCCCGCTCATGCGCTGTGTCTTCCTCCTGTTCCCCCACCCCCGCTCATGCCTGTGCCTTCCTCAAGTAAACCCCACCCCCGCTCATGCCCCGTGTCTCTCTACTGTTCCCCCCACCCCCGCTCTTGCCCCGTGTCTTTCTCCAGTTCCCCCCACACCCCGCTCATGCCCCATGTCTCCCTCCTGTTCCCCCCCACCACCCGCTCATGCCCCATGTCTCCCTCCTGTACCCCACCACCCAAGCTCATGCCCCGTGTCTCTCTCCTGTTGCACCCCACCCCCGCTCATGCCCCGTGTCTTTCTCCTGTTCCCCCACCCCCCGGTCATGCCCCGTGTCTCCCTCCTGTTCCCCCCACCCCCACTCATGCCCCGTGTCTCCCTCCTGTTCTGCCCACCCCCGCTCATGCCCTGTGTCTCTCTTTTGTCCCCCCAGCCCCCGCTCATGCCCCGTGTCTCTCTCCTGTTCCCCACACCCACTGCTCATGCCGCATGTCTCCCTCCTGTACCCCCCACCCCCTGATCATGCCCCATGTCTCTCTCCTGTTCCCCCCACCCCCAATCATGCCCCGTGGCTTCCTCCTGTTCACTCCAGCCCATGCTCATGCCACCGTGTCTCTCTTCTGTTCACCCCACCCCCTGCTCATGCCCTGTGTTTTCCTCCTGTCCCCCCGACCCCCCACTCATGCCACGTGTCTTTCTCCTGTTCCCCCACCCCTCGCTCATGCCCCGTGTCTCTCTAATGTTCCCCCCACCCCCCCGCTCATGCCCTGTGTCTCCTCCTGTTCCCCCACCCCCGCTCATGCCCCGTGTCTCTCTCCTGTTCCTTCCACCCCCCGCTCATGCCCCGTGTCTCTCTTCTGTTCCCCCCACCCCCGCTCATGCCCTGTGTCTCTCTCCTGTTCCTGTTCCCCCATCCCTGCTCATGCCCCGTGTCTTCCTCCTGTACCCCCCACCCCCCGGTCATGCCCTGTGTCTCTCTCCTGTTGCCCCCACCCCCCACTCATGCCCTGGCCTGGGTCTCTCTCCTTTTCCCCCCACCCCCCGCTCATGCCCCATGTCTCCCTCCTGTTCCCCCCACCCCCCGGGACTTCCCCCGTTTCTCTCTCCTGTTGCCCTCCACCCCCTGCTCATGCCCCGTGTCTCTCTCCTGTTCCCCCCACCCCCGTTATGCCCTGTGTCTCCCTCCTGTTCCCCCCACCCCCACTCATGCCCCGTGTCTCCCTCCTGTTCTGCCCACCCCCTGCTCATGCCCCGTGTCTCTCTCCTGTTCCCCCATCCCAGTTCATGCCCCGTGTCTTCCTCTTGTACCCCCCACCCCCCGGCATGCCCCGTGTCTCTCTCCTGTTCCCCCAACCCCCGCTCATGCCCCATGTCTCCCTCCTGTTCCCCCCACCCCTGGTCATGCCCTGTGTCTCCCTCCTGTTCCCCCCACCCCCACTCATGCCCCGTGTCTCCCTCCTGTTCTGCCCACCCCCCGCTCATGCCCCGTGTCTCTCTCCTGTTCCCCCATCCCAGTTCATGGCCCCGTGTCTTCCTCTTGTACCCCCCACCCCCCGGCATGCCCCCGTGTCTCTCTCCTGTTCCCCCCACCCCCCGCTCATGCCCCATGTCTCCCTCCTGTTCCCCCCACCCCCTGGTCATGCCCCTGTTTCTCTCTCCTGTTGCCCTCCACCCCCTGCTCATGCCCTGTGAATCCCTCCTGTTCCCCCACCCCTGCTCATGCCCCGTGTCTCTCTCCTGTTCCCCCCACACCTGCTCCTGCCCTGTGTTTTCCTCCTTTTCCCCCCACCCCCCACTCATGCCCCGTGTCTCCCTCCTGTTCCCCCACCCCCCGCTCATGCCTCGTGTCTCTCTCCTATTTCCCCCCACCCCCCGCTCATGCCCTGTCTCCCTCCTGTTCCCCCCACCCCCCACTCATGCCCCATGTCTCTCTTCTGTCCCCCCAGCCCTGCTCATGCCCCGTGTCTCTCTTCTGTTCCCCCCACCCACTGCTCATGCCGCATGTCTCCCTCCTGTACCCCCACCCCCTGATCATGCCCCATGTCTCTCTCCTGTTCCCCCCACCCACAATCATGGCCCGTGGCTTCCTCCTGTTCACTCCAGCCCATGCCACCGTGTCTCTCTTCTGTTCACCCCACCCCCTGCTCATGCCCTGTGTTTTCCTCCTGTTCCCCCCACCCCCTGCTCATGACCTGTGTCTCTCTCCTGTTGCCCCCCCACCCCTGCTCATGCCCCGTGTCTCTCTCCTGTTCTCCCACCCCCGCTCATGCCCCGTGTCTTCCTCCTGTTCCCCCCCCGCACCCTGCTCATGCCCCGTGAATCCCTCCTGTTCCCCCCACCCCCTGGTCATGCCCTGTGTCTTCCTCCTGTTCCCCCCACCCCCTGCTCATGCCCCGTGTCTCTCTCCTGTTCCCCCCACACCTGCACATGCCCTGTGTTTTCCTCCTTTTCCCCCCACCCCCCACTCATGCCCCGTGTCTCCCTCCTGTTCCCCCACCCCCCGCTCATGCCCCGTGTCTCTCTGCTATTTCCCCCCCACCCCCGCTCATGCCCTGTGTCTCCCTCCTGTTCCCCCCATCCCCCACTCATGCCCCATGTCTCTCTCCTGTTCCCCCCACCCCCGCTCATGCCCCGTGGTCTCTCTCCTGTTCCCCCCACCCATGGCTCATGCCTTGTGTATCTCTCCTGTTTCCCCCCACCCCCGCTCATGCCCCGTGTCTCTCTCCTGTTCCCCCATCCCCCACTCATGCCCCGTGTCTCCCTCCTGTCCCCCTACCCCTGCTCATGCCCAGTGTCTCTCTCCTGTTCCCCCCACCCCCCGCTCATGCCCCGTGTCTCCCTCCTGTTCCCACCACCCCCGCTCATGCCCCGTGTCTCTCTCCTGTTCCCCCCACCCCGCTCATGCTTCGTGTCTCTCTCCTGTTCCCCCCACCCTCTGCTCATGCCCCGTGTCTCTCTCCTGTTCCCCCCACCCCCCTCATGCCCTGTGTCTTCCTCCTGTTCCCCCCACCCCTGCTCATGCCCCGTGTCGCTCTCCTATCCCCACCACCCTCCGCTCATGCCCCGTGTCTCCCTCCTGTTCCCCCCACCCCCCACTCATGCCCCATGTCTCTCTCCTGTTCCCCCCACCCCCGCTCATGCCCCGTGTCTCTCTCCTGTTCCCCCCACCCTCCGCTCATGCCCAGTGTGTCTCTCCTGTTCCCCCCACCCCCCGCTCATGCCCAGTGTCTCTCTCCTGTTCCCCCCACAACTCCTCATGCCCTGTGTCTTCCTCCTGTTCCCCCCACCCCCGCTCATGCTTCGTGTCTCTCCTGTTCCCCCCCACCCCCGCTCATGCCCTGTGTCTCTCTCCTGTTACCCCACCCCCTGCTCATGCCCTGTGTCTCCCTCCAATTCCCCCCACACCCCACTCATGCCCCGTGTCTCCTTCCTGTTCCCCCCACCCCCGCTCATGCCCCGTGTCTTCCTCCGTTCCCCCACCTCCCCCGCTCATGCCCCCGTGTCTCCCTCTTGTACCCCCAACCCCTGCTCATACCCCGTGTCTCTCTCCTGTTCCCCCCACCCCACGCTCATGCCCCATGGCCCCATGTCTTTCTCCTGTTTCCTGCACCCCCCGCTCATGCCCTGTGTCTCCCTTCTGTTTCCCCCAACCCCCGGTCATGCCCTGTCTCTTCCCTCCTGTTCCCCCCACCCCCCTCATGCCCCGTGTCTCCCTCCTGTTCCCCCCACCCCCTGCTCATGCCCTGTGTCTCTCTCCTGTTCCGCCCACCCCCCGCTCATGCCCTGTGTCCTCTCTTCTGTTCCCCCCAGCCACCGCTCATGCCCTGTGTCTCTCTCCTGTTCCCCCCACCCACCGCTCATGCCCGTGTCTCCCTCCTGTACCCCCTACCCCCTGCTCATGCCCCGTGTCTCTCTCCTGTTCCCCCCACCGCCGCTCATGCCGCGTGTCTTCCTCCTGTTCCCCCCAGCCCCCGCTCATGCTCCGTGTCTCTCTCCTGTTCCCCCACCCCCTGCTCATGCCCTGTGTTTTCCTCCTGTTTCCCCCACCCCTGCTCATGCCCTGTGTCTCTATTATGTTGCCCCCCACCCCCCGCTCATGCCCCGTGTCTCTCGCCTGTTCTCCCACCCCCGCTCATGCCCTATGACTTTCTCCTGTTCCTCCCACCCCCTGCTCATGCCCTGTGTCTCCCTCCTGTTCCCCCCACCCCCTGGTCATGCCCTGTGTCTTGCTCCTGTTCCCCCACCCCCTGCTCATGCCCCGTGTCTCTCTCCTGTTCCCCCCACCCCTGCTCATGCCCTGTGTTTTCCTCCTTTTCCCCCCACCCCCCGCTCATGGCTGTGTCTCTCTCCTGTTCCCCCACCCCTCGCTCATGCCCCGTGTCTCTCTCCTGTTCACCCCGCTCATGCCCCGTGTCCTCCCTCCTGTTCCCCCTCACCCCCCGTTCATGCCCCCGGGTCTCTCTCCTGTTCCGGCCCACCCCCCGCTCATGCCCCGTGTCTCTCTCCTGTTGCCCCCCACCCCCCGCTCATGCCCCGTGTCTTCCTCCTGTTCCCCCCACCTCCCGCTCATGCCCCATGTCTTTCTCCTGTTCCTCCCCACCCCCCGCTCATGCCCTGTGTTTTCCTCCTGATCCCCCACCCCCTGCTCATGCCCCGTGTCTTTCTTCTGTTACCCCCCACCCCCTGCTCATGCCCCGTGTCTCCCTCCTGTTCCCCCCACCACCCGCTCATGCCCCGTGTCTTTCTTCTGTTACCCCCCACCCCCTGTTCATGCCCCGTGTCTCCCTCCTGTTCCCCCCACCCCCTGGTCATGCCCCGTGTCTTCCTCCTGTTCCCCCACCCCGCTCATGCCCCGTGTCTCTCTCCTGTTCCCCCCACTCCCCGCTCATGCCCCGTGTCTCCCTCCTGTTCCCCCCACCACCCGCTCATGCCCCGTGTCTTTCTTCTGTTACCCCCCACCCCCTGCTCATGCCCCGTGTCTCCCTCCTGTTCCCCCCACCCCCTGGTCATGCCCCGTGTCTTCCTCCTGTTCCCCCACCCCCGCTCATGCCCCGTGTCTCTCTCCTGTTCCCCCCACTCCCCGCTCATGCCCCGTGTTTCTCTCCTGTCCCCTCCACCCCCGCTCATGCCCCATGTCTCCCTCCTGTCCCTCTACCCGCCGCTCATGCCCAGTGTATCTCTCCTGTTTCCCCCACCCCCCACTCATGCCCCATGTCTCTCTCCTGTTCCCCCCACCCCCGCTCATGCCCCATGTCTCCCTCCTGTTCCCACCACCCCCACTCATGCTTCGTGTCTTTCTCCTGTTCCCTCAGCCCCCCCTCATGCCCTTTGGTCTTCCTCCTGTTGCCCCACCCCCGCTCAGGCCCCGTGTCTCCCTCCTGTTCCCCCCACCCCCGCTCATGCCTCGTGTCTCTCTCCTGTTCCCCCCACCCCCCTGCTCATGCCTGTGTCTCCCTCCTGTTCCCCACCCCCCGCTCATGCCCCGTGTCTCCTTCCTGTTCCCGCCACCCCCCGCTCATGCCCCGTGTCTTCCTCCTGTTCCCCCCACCGCCGCTCATGCCCCGTGTCTCCCTCCTGTTCCCCCCACCCCAGGCTCATGCCCCATGTCCTTTCTCCTGTTGCCTGCACCCCAGCTCATGCCCCGTGTGTCCCTCCTGTACCCCCCACCCCCTGCTCATGCCCCCGTGTCTCTCCTGTTGCCCCCACCCCCCGCTCATGCCCCGTGTCTCTCTCCTGTTGCCCACCACCCGCTCATGCCCCGTGTCTTTCTTCTGTTACCCCCCACCCCCTGCTCATGCCCCGTGTCTCCCTCCTGTTTCCCCCACCCCCTGGTCATGCCCCGTGTCTTCCTCCTGTTCCCCCACCCCCTGATCATGCCCCATGTCTCTCTCCTGTTCCCCCCACCCCCGCTCATGCCCCGTGTCTCCCTCCTGTTCCCCCCACCCGCCCGCTCATGCCCTGTGTCTCTCTTCTGTTGCCCTCTACCCCCGCTCATGGCCGTGTCTCTCTCTTGTTCCCCTCACCCCCCGCTCATGCCCCGTGTCTTTCTCCTGTTCCCCCCACACCCCGCTCATGCCCCATGTCTCTCTCCTGTTCCCCCCACCACCTGCTCATGCCCCATGTCTCCCTCCTGTACCCCACCACCCAAGCTCATGCCCCGTGTCTCCCTCCTGTTGCACCCCACCCCCAGTCATGCCCCGTGTCTCTCTCCTGTTCCCCCCACCCCCCGCTCATGCCCTGTGTCTTTCTCCTGTTCCCCCACCCCTCGCTCATGCCCCGTGTCTCTCTCCTGTTCCCCTCACCACCCGCTCATGCCCCGTGTCTTTCTTCTGTTACCCCCCCACCCCCTGCTCATGCCCCGTGTCTCCCTCGTGTTCCCCCCCCACCCCCTGGTCATGCCCCGTGTCTTCCTCCTGTTCCCCCACCCCCTGGTCATGCCCCGTGTCTCTCTCCTGTTCCCCCCCACTCCCCGCTCATGCCCCGTGTCTCTCTCCTGTTCCCCCCACCCCACGCTCATGCCCCGTGTATCTCTCCTGTTCCGCCCCACCCCCTGCTCATGCCCCGTGTTTCTCTCCTGTCCCCTCCACCCCCCGCTCATGCCCCATGTCTCCCTCCTGTCCCTCTACCCGCCGCTCATGCCCAGTGTATCTCTCCTGTTTCCCCCACCCCCCACTCATGCCCCATGTCTCTCTCCTGTTCCCCCCACCCCCCGCCAATGCCCCATGTCTCCCTCCTGTTCCCACCACCCCCACTCATGCTTCGTGTCTCTCTCCTGTTCCCCCAAGCCCCCGCTCATGCCCCGTGTCTCTCTCCTGTTCCCTCAGCCCCCCCTCATGCCCTTTGTCTTACTCCTGTTCCCCCACCCCCGCTCAGGCCCCGTGTCTCCCTCCTGTTCCCCCCACCCCCGCTCATGCCCCGTGTCTCTCTCCTGTTCCCCCCACCCCCTGCTCATGCCCTGTGTCTCCCTCCTGTTCCCCCCACAACCCGCTCATGCCCCTTGTCTCCTTCCGCCACCCCCCGCTCATGCCCTGTGTCTTCCTCCTGTTCCCCCCACCCCCGCTCATGCCCCGTGTCTCCCTCCTGTTCCCCCCACCCCAGGCTCATGCCCCATGTCTTTCTCCTGTTGCCTGCACCCCAGCTCATGCCCCGTGTCTCCTTCCCGTACCCCCCACCCCCTGCTCATGCCGCGTGTCTCTCCTGTTGCCCCCCACCCCCCGCTCATGCCCCGTGTCTCTCTCCTGTTGCCCACCACCCGCTCATGCCCCGTGTCTTTCTTCTGTTACCCCCCACCCCCTGCTCATGCCCCGTGTCTCCCTCCTGTTTCCCCCACCCCCTTGTCATGCCCCGTGTCTTCCTCCTGTTCCCCCCACCCCCTGATCATGCCCCATGTCTCTCTCCTGTTCCCACCACCCCCAATCATGCCCCGTGGCTTCCTCCTGTTCACTCCAGCCCATGCCACTGTGTCTCTCTTCTTTTCCCCCCACCCCCTGCTCATGCCCTGTGTTTTCCTCCTGTTCCCCCCACCCCCTGCTCATGACCTGTGTCTCTCTCCTGTTGCCCCCCTGCCCCCGCTCATGCCCCATGTTTCTCTCCTGTCCCACCCACCCACCGCTCATGCCCTGTGTCTCCCTCCTGTCCCTCTGCCCCCTGCTCATGCCCAGTGTATATCTCCTGTTCCCCCATCCCCCGCTCATGCCCCGTGTCTCTCTCCTGTTCCCCCCACCTCCCGCTCATGCCCCGTGTCTCCCTCCAGTTCCTCCCACCTCCGCTCATGCCCCGTGTCTCCCTCCTGTACCCCCACCTGCCCGCTCATGCCCCGTGTCTCTCTTCTGTTGCCCTCTACCCCCCGCTCATGGCCGTGTCTCTCTCTTGTTCCCCTCACCCCCGCTCATGCCCCGTGTCTTTCTCCTTTTCCCCCCACACCCTGCTCATGCCCCATGTCTCCCTCCTGTTCCCCCCACCACCTGCTCATGCCCCATGTCTCCCTCCTGTACCCCACCACCCAAGCTCATGCCCCGTGTCTCCCTCCTGTTGCACCCCACCCCCGGTCATGCCCCGTGTCTCTCTCCTGTTCCCCCCACCCCCCGCTCATGCCCTGTGTCTTTCTCCTGTTCCCCCCACCCCTCGCTCATGCCCCGTGTCTCTCTAATGTTCCCCCCACCCCCCTCTCATGCCCTGTGTCTCCCTCCTGTTCCCCCACCCCGCTCATGCCCTGTCTCTCTCTCCTGTTCCCCCGACCCCCGCTCCTGCCCTGTGTCTCTCGCCTGTTCCCCCATCCCTGCTCATGCCCCGTGTCTTCCTCCTGTACCCCCACCCCCCGGTCATGCCCTATGTCTCTCTCCTGTTGCCCCCCACCCCCCACTCATGCCCCGTGTCTCTCTCCTGTTCCCCCCACCCCACGCTCATGCCTTGTGTCTCCCTCCTGTTCTGCCCACCCCCCGCTCATGCCCCGTGTCTCTCTCCTGTTCCCCCCATCCCAGCTCATGCCCTGTGTCTTCCTCCTGTACCCCCACCCCCGGTCATGCCCCGTGTCTCTCTCCTGTTGCCCCCCACCCCCGCTCATGCCCAGTGTCTCCCTCCTGTTCCCCCACCCCCACTCATGCCCTGTGTCTCCCTCCTGTTCTGCCCACCCCCCGCTCATGCCCCGTGTCTCTCTTCTGTCCTCCCACCCACCGCTCATGCCCTGTGTCTCCCTCCTGTCCCTCTGCCCCCGCTCATGCCCAGTGTATCTCTCCCGTTCCCCCCACCCCCCGCTCATGCCCCGTGTCTCCCTCCTGTTCCTCCCACCCCCGCTCATGCCCCGTGTCTCCCTCCTGTACCCCCCACCCGCCCGCTCATGCCCCGTGTCTCTCTTCTGTTGCCCTCCACCCCCAGCTCATGGCCGTGTCTCTCTCCTGTTCCCCCAACCCCTGCTCATGCACCGTGTCTTTCTCCTGATCCCCCCCACACCCTGCTCATGACCCATGTCTCCCACCTGTTCCCCCACCACCCGCTCATGCCCCATGTCTCCCTCCTGTACCCCACCACCCAAGCTCATGCCCCGTGTCTCTCTCCTGTTGCACCCCACCCCCGGTCATGCCCCGTGTCTTTCTCCTGTTCCCCACACCCCCTGCTCATGCCCCATGTCTCCCTCCTGTTCCCCCCACCCCCCGGTCATGCCCCGTTTCTCTCTCCTGTTGCCCTCCACCCCCTGCTCATGCCCCGTGTCTCTCTCCTGTTCCCCCCACCCCCGCTCATGCCCCGTGTCTCCCTCCTGTTCCCCCCACCCCCACTCATGCCCCGTGTCTCCCTCCTGTGCTGCCCATCCCCCGCTCATGCCCCGTGTCTCTCTTCTGTCCCCCCAGCCCCCGCTCATGCCCCGTGTCTATCTCCTGTTCCCCCACCCACCTCTCATGCCACATGTCTCCCTCCTGTACCCCCCACCCCCTGCTCATGCCCCGTGTCTCTCTCCTGTTCCCTCCACCACCAATCATACCCCGTGGCTTCCTCCTGTTCACTCCAGCCCATGCTCATGCCACCGTGTCTCTCTTCTGTTCACCCCACCCCCTGCTCATGCCCTGTGTTTTCCTCCTGTTCCCCCCACCCCCTGCTCATGCCCTGTGTCTCTCTCCTGTTGCCCCCCACCCCCGCTCATGCCCTGTGTCTCTCTCCTGTTCTCCCACCCCCGCTCATGCCCCGTGTCTTTCTCCTGTTCCCCCCGTACCCTGCTCATGCCCTGTGAATCCCTCCTGTTCCCCCCACCCCCTGGTCATGCCCTGTGTCTTCCTCCTGTTCCCCCCACCTCCTGCTCATGCCCCGTGTCTCTCTCCTGTTCCCCCCACACCTGGTCATGCCCTGTGTTTTCCTCCTTTTCCCCCCACCCCCCACTCATGCCCCGTGTCTCCCTCCTGTTCCCCCCACCCCCGCTCATGCCCCGTGTCTCCCTCCTGTACCCCCCACCCGCCCGCTCATGCCCCGTGTCTCTCTTTTGTTGCCCTCCACCCCCCGCTCATGGCCGTGTCTCTCTCCTGTTCCCCCCAGCCCCCGCTCATGCCCCGTGTCTTTCTACTGATCCCCCCACACCCCGCTCATGCCCCATGTCTCCCTCCTGTTCCCCCACCACCCGCTCATGCCCCATGTCTCCCTCCTGTACCCCACCACCCCAGCTCATGCCCTGTGTCTCTCTCCTGTTGCACCCCACCCCCGATCATGCCCCGTGTCTCTCTCCTGTTCCCCACACCCCCCTCTCATGCCCCAGGTCTCCCTCCTGTTCCCCCCACCCCCCGGTCATGCCCTGTTTCTCTCTCCTGTTGCCCTCCACCCCCTGCTCATGCCACGTGTCTCTCTCCTGTTCCCCCCACCCCCGCTCATGCCCCATGTCTCCCTCCTGTTCTCCCCACCCCCACTCATGCCCCGTGTCTCCCTCCTATGCTGCCCACCCCCCACTCATGCCCCATGTCTCTCTTCTGTCCCCCCAGCCCCCGCTCATGCCCCGTGTCTATCTACTGTTCCCCCCACCCACCTCTCATGCCGCATGTCTCCCTCCTGTACCCCCACCCCCTGATCATGCCCCGTGTCTCTCTCCTGTTCCCCCCACCACCAATCATACCCCGTGGCTTCCTCCTGTTCACTCCAGCCCATGCTCATGCCACCGTGTCTCTGTTCTGTTCACCCCACCCCCTGCTCATGCCCTGTGTTTTCCTCCTGTTCCCCCCACCCCCTGCTCATGCCCTGTGTCTCTCTCCTGTTGCCCCCCACCCCCGCTCATGCCCCGTGTCTCTCTCCTGTTCCCCTACCCCCGCTCATGCCCCGTGTCTTTCTCCGGTTCCCCCCCGTACCCTGCTCATGCCCCGTGAATCCCTCCTGTTCCCCCCACCCCCTGGTCATGCCCTGTGTCTTCCTCCTTTTCCCCCCACCCCCTGCTCATGCCCCGTGTCTCTCTCCTGTTCCCCCCACACCTGGTCTTGCCCTGTGTTTTCCTCCTTTTCCCCCCACCCCCCACTCATGCCCCGTGTCTCCCTCCTGTTCCCCCACCCCCCCGCTCATGCCCCGTGTCTCCCTCCTGTTTCCTCCCACCCCCCGCTCATGCCCTGTGTCTCCCTCCTGTTCCCCCCACCCCCCACTCATGCCCCGTGTCTCTCTCCTGTTCCCCCCACCCCCTGCTCATGCCCAGTGTCTCTCTCCTGTTCCCCCTACCCATGGCTCATGCCTTGTGTATCTCTCCTGTTTCCCCCCCACCCCCGCTCATGCCCCTTGTCTCTCTCCTGTTCTCCCATCCCCCACTCATGCCCCGTGTCTCCCTCCGGTCCCCCTACCCCCGCTCATGCCCAGTGTCTCTCTCCTGTTCCCCCCACCCCCTGCTCATGCCCCGTGTCTCCCTCCTATTCCCACCACCCCCGCTCATGCCCCGTGTCTCTCTCCTGTTCCCCCCACCCCGCTCATGCTTCGTGTCTCTCTCCTGTTCCCCCCACCCTCCGCTCATGCCCCGTGTCTCTCTCCTGTTCCCCACACCCCCCCTCATGCCCTGTGTCTTCCTCCAGTTCCCCCCACCCCCTCTCATGCCCCGTGTCTCCTTCCTGTTCCCCCACCCCCGCTCATGCCCCGTGTCTCTCTCCTGTTCCCCCCGCTCATGCCCCGTGTCTCCCTCCTGTTCCCACCACCCCCGCTCATGCCCAGTGTTTTCCTCCAGTTCCCCCCACCCCCGCTCATGCCCCGTGTCTCCCTCCTGTTCCCCCCACACCCGCTCATGCCCCATGTCTCCCTCCTGTACCCCCACCCCCCGCTCATGCCCTGTGTCTCTCTCCTGTTCCCCCAACCCCACTCATGCCCCGTGTCTCCCTCCTGTACCCCACCAGCCCCGCTCATGCCCCGTGTCTCTCTCCTGTTGCCCCCCACCGCTGCTCATGCCCCATGTCTCTTTCCTTTTCCCCCCACTCCCCGCTCATGCCCTGTATCTTTCTCCTGTTCCCCCCACCCCTCGCTCATGCCCCGTGTCTCTCTTGTTCCCCCACCCCCGCTCATGCCCCATGTCTCTCTCCTGTTCCCCCACTCCCGCTCATGCAACGTGTCTCTCTCCTGTTCCCCCCGCTCATGCCCCATGTCTCCCTCCTGTTCCTCCCACCCCCTGGGCATGCCCCGTTTCTCTCTCCTTTTGCCCCAAAAACCCTTCACTCATGCCCTGTGACTCTCTCCTGTTCCCCCACCCCCTGCTCATGCCCTGTGTCTCCCTCCTGTTCCCCCACACCCCGCTCATGCCCTGTGTCTCTCTCCTGTTGCCCCCACCCCCTGCTCATGCCCCGTGTCTCTCTCCTGTTCCTCCCCCCGCTCATGCCCCGTGTCTTCCTCCTGTTCCCCCACCCCCTGCTCATGCCCCGTGTCTCCCTCCTGTTCACCCCACCCCCCGCTCATGCCCGTGTCGCTCTCCTGTTCCCCCCAACCCCGCTCATGCCCTGTGTCTCCCTCCTGTACCCCCCACCCCCTGCTCATGCCCCGTGTCTCTCTCCTGTTGCCCCCCACCCCCCACTCATGCCCCGTTCTCTCTCCTGTTCCCCCACCACCCGCTCATGCCCCGTGTGTTTCTGCTGTTACCCCCGCCCCCTGCTCATGCCCCGTGTCTCCCTCCTGTTCCCCCCACCCCCTGGTCATGCCCCGTGTCTTCCTCCTGTTCCCCCCACCCCCCGCTCACGCCCCGTGTCTTCCTCCTGTTCCCCCCACCCCCGTTCATGCCCCATGTCTCTCTCCTGTTCCCCCACCCCCCACTCATGCCCCGTGTATCTCTCCTGTTGCCCCCCACCCCCTGCTCATGCCCCGTGTCTCTCTCCTGTCCCCGCCACCCCCGCTCATGCCCCGTGTCTTCCTCCCATCCCTCTAACCCCCGCTCATGCCCAGTGTCTCTCTCCTGTTCCCCCCACCCCCTGCTCACGCCCCGTGTCTCTCTCCTGTTCCCCCACCCCCCGCTCTTGCCCGGTGTCTCCCTCCTGTTCCCACCACCCCCGCTCATGCCCCGTGTCTCTCTCCTGTTCCCCCCACCCCGCTCATGCTTCGTGTCTCTCTCTTGTTCCCCCCACACCCCCTCATGCCTTGTGTCTTCCTCCTGTTCCCCCCACCCCCGCTCATGCCCCATATCTCTCTCCTGTTGCCTCCCACCCCCTGCTCATGCCCCATGTCTGCCTCCTGTTCCCCCCACCCCCCGGTCATGCCCCGTTTCTCTCTCCTGTTGACCCCCACCCCCCACTCATGCCCTGTGCCTCTCTCCTGTTCCCCCACCCCCTGCTCATGCCCTGTGTCTCCCTCCTGTTCCCCCACACCCCGCTCATGCCCTGTGTCTCTCTCCTGTTGCCCCCACCCCCCGCTCATATCCCGTGTCTCTCTCCTGTTCCCCCCACCCCACGCTCATGCCCCATGGCCCCATGTCTTTCTCCTGTTGCGTGCACCCCCGCTCATGCCCCATGTCTCCCTCCTGTTTCCCCCAACACTCGGTCATGCCCTGTCTCTTCCTCCTGTTCCCCCCACCCCCTGCTCATGCCCCGTGTCTCCCTCCTGTTCCCCCCACCCCTGCTCATGCCCCGTGTCTCTCTCCTGTTTCACCCCACCCCCGCTCATGCCCTGTGTCTCCCTCCTGTTCCCCCCACCCCCACTCATGCCCCGTGTCTCTCTCCTGTTCCCCCCACCCCCCGCTCATGCCCAGTGTCTCTCTCCTGTTCCCCCCACCCATGGCTCAAGCCCCGTGTCTCTCTCCTGTTCTCCCATCCCCCACTCATGCCCCGTGTCTCCCTCCGGTCCCCCTACCCCTGCTCATGCCCAGTGTCTCTCTCCTGTTCCCCCCGCCCCCTGCTCATGCCCCGTGTCTCCCTCCTATTCCCACCACCCCCGCTCATGCCCCGTGTCTCTCTCCTGTTCCCCCCACCCTGCTCATGCTTCGTGTCTCTCTCCTGTTACCCCCACCCTCCGCTCATGCCCCGTGTCTCTCTCCTGTTCCCCACACCCCCCCTCATGCCCTGTGTCTTCCTCCTGTTCCCCCCACCCCCGCTCATGCCCCGTGTCTCCTTCCTGTTCCCCCACCCCCGCTCATGCCCCGTGTCTCTCTCCTGTTCCCCCCACCCCCCGCTCATGCCCCGTGTCTCCCTCCTGTTCCCACCACCCCCGCTCATGCCCAGTGTTTTCCTCCAGTTCCCCCCACCCCCGCTCATGCCCCGTGTCTCCCTCCTGTACCCCCACCCCCCGCTCATGCCCTGTGTCTCTCTCCTGTTCCCCCCAACCCCACTCATGCCCCGTGTCTCCCTCCAGTACCCCACCAGCCCCGCTCATGCCCCGTGTCTCTCTCCTGTTGCCCCCCACCCCTGCTCATGCCCCATGTCTCTTTCCTGTTCCCCCCACTCCCCGCTCATGCCCTGTATCTTTCTCCTGTTCCCCCCACCCCTCGCTCATGCCCCGTGTCTCTCTCTTGTTCCCCCACCCCCGCTCATGCCCCATGTCTCTCTCCTGTTCCCCCACTCCCACTCATGCCCCGTGCCTCCCTCCTGTACCCCCTAACCCCCTGCTCATGCCCCATATCTCTCTCCTGTTGCCTCCCACCCCTCGCTCATGCCCCGTGTCTCTCTCCTGTTCCCCCCGCTCATGCCCCATGTCTGCCTCCTGTTCCCCCCACCCCACAGTCATGCCCCGTTTCTCTCTCCTGTTGACCCCCACCCCCACTCATGCCCTGTGCCTCTCTCCTGTTCCCCCACCCCCTGCTCATGCCCTGTGTCTCCCTCCTGTTCCCCCACACCCCGCTCATGCCCTGTGTCTCTCTCCTGTTGCCCCCACCCCCTGCTCATGCCCCGTGTCTCTCTCCTGTTCCTCCCACCCCCCGCTCATGCCCCATGTCTTCCTCCTGTTCCCCCCACCCCCCGCTCATGCCCATGTCTCTCTCCTGTTCTCCCCCACCCCCTGCTCATGTCCCGTGTTTTCCTCCTGTTCCCCCCACCCCCCGCTCACGCCCCGTGTCTTCCTCCTGTTCCCCCCACCCCCGCTCATGCCCCGTGTCTCTCTCCTGTTCCCCCCACCCCCCGCTCATGCCCCGTGTATCTCTCCTGTTGCCCCCCACCCCCTGCTCATGCCCCGTGTCTCTCTCCTGTCCCCGCCACCCCCCGCTCATGCCCCGTGTCTTCCTCCCATCCCTGTAACCCCCGCTCATGCCCAGTGTCTCTCTCCTGTTCCCCCCACCCCCCGCTCACGCCCCGTGTCTCTCTCCTGTTCCCCCCACCCCCCGCTCACGCCCCGTGTCTCTCTCCTGTTCCCCCACCCCCCGCTCATGCCCGGTGTCTCCCTGCTGTTCCCACCACCCCCGCTCATGCCCCGTGTCTCTCTCCTGTTCCCCCCACCCCGCTCATGCTTCGTGTCTCTCTCCTGTTCCCCCCACGCCCCCTCATGCCTTGTGTCTTCCTCCTGTTCCCCCCACCCCCGCTCATGCCCCGTGTCTCCCTCCTGTTCCCCCACCCCCGCTCATGCCCCATGTCTCTCTCCTGTTACCCCCTCCCCCTGCTCATACCCTGTCTCCCTCCAATTCCCCCAACCCCCGCTCATGCCCCGTGTCTCCCTCTTGTACCCCTAACCCCCGCTCATACCCCGTGTCTCTCTCCTGTTCCCCTCACCCCCGCTCACGCCCCGTGTCTCTCTCCTGTTCCCCCAACCCCCGGTCATGCCCTGTCTCTTCCTCCTGTTCCCCCCACCCCCCTCATGCCCCGTGTCTCCCTCCTGTTCCCCCCACCCCCTGCTCATGCCCCGTGTCTCTCTCCTGTTCCGCCCACCCCCCGCTCATGCCCCGTGTCTCTCTTCTGTTCCCCCCAGCCACCGCTCATGCCCTGTGTCTCTCTCCTGTTCCCCCCACCCACCGCTCATGCCCCGTGTATCCCTCCTGTACCCCCTACCCCCTGCTCATGCCCCGTGTCTCTCTCCTGTTCCCCCCACCCCCGCTCATGCCCCGTGTCTTCCTCCTGTTCCCCCCAGCCCCCGCTCATGCCCCGTGTCTCTCTCCTGTTCCCCCACCCCCTGCTCATGCCCCGTGTCTCTCTCCTGTTCCCCCCACCCCCGCTCATGCCCCGTGTCTTCCTCCTGTTCCCCCCAGCCCCCGCTCATGCTCCGTGTCTCTCTCCTGTTCCCCCACCCCCTGCTCATGCCCTGTGTTTTCCTCCTGTTTCCCCCTACCCCTGCTCATGGCTGTGTCTCTCTCCTGTTCCCCCCACCCCTCGCTCATGCCCCGTGTCTCTCTCCTGTTCACCCTGCTCATGCCCCGTGTCTCCCTCCTGTTCCCCCTCACCCCCCGTTCATGCCCCGGGTCTCTCTCCTGTTCCGCCCACCCCCCGCTCATGCCCCGTGTCTCTCTCCTGTTGCCCCCCACCCCCCTCTCATGCCCCGTGTCTTCCTCCTGTTCCCCCCACCTCCTGCTCATGCCCCATGTCTTTCTCCTGTTCCCCCCCGCTCATGCCCCGTGTTTTCCTCCTGATCCCCCACCCCCTGCTCATGCCCCGTGTCTCCCTGTTCCCTCCACCCCCCGCTCATGCCCCGTGTCTCTCTCCTGTTCCCCCCACCCCCGCTCATGCCCCGTGTCTCTCTCCTGTTCCCCCCACCACCCGCTCATGCCCCGTGTCTTTCTTCTGTTACCCCCCCACCCCCTGCTCATGCCCCGTGTCTCCCTCCTGTTCCCCCCACCCCCTGGTCATGCCCCGTGTCTTCCTCCTGTTCCCCCACCCCCGCTCATGCCCCGTGTCTCTCTCCTGTTCCCCCCCACTCCCCGCTCATGCCCCGTGTCTCTCTCCTGTTCCCCCCACTCCCCGCTCATGCCCCTTGTATCTCTCCTGTTCCGCCCCACCCCCTGCTCATGCCCAGTGTTTCTCTCCTTTCCCCTCCACCCCCCGCTCATGCCCCATGTCTCCCTCATGTCCCTCTACCCGCCGCTCATGCCCAGTGTATCTCTCCTGTTTCCCCCACCCCCCACTCATGCCCCATGTCTCTCTCCTGTTCCCCCCACCCCCCGCTCATGCCCCATGTCTCCCTCCTGTTCCCACCACCCCCACTCATGCTTCGTGTCTCTCTCCTGTTCCCCCAACCCCCCGCTCATGCCCCGTGTCTCTCTCCTGTTCCCTCAGCCCCCCTCATGCCCTTTGTCTTCCTTCTGTTCCCCCACCCCCGCTCATGCCCCGTGTCTCTCTCCTGTTCCCCCCACCCCCTGCTCATGCCCTGTGTCTCCCTCCTGTTCCCCCCACCCCCCGCTCATGCCCCGTGTCTCCTTCCTGTTCCCGCCACCCCCCGCTCATGCCCCGTGTCTTCCTCCTGTTCCCCCCACCCCCGCTCATGCCCCGTGTCTCCCTCCTGTACCCCCCACGCCCTGCTCATGCCCCGTGTCTCTCCTGTTGCCCCCCACACCCCGCTCATGCCCCGTGTCTCTCTCCTGTTGCCCACTACCCGCTCATGCCCCGTGTCTTTCTTCTGTTACCCCCCACCCCCTGCTCATGCCCCGTGTCTCCCTCCTGTTTCCCCCACCCCCTGGTCATGCCCCGTGTCTTCCTCCTGTTCCCCCCACCCCCTGATCATGCCCCATGTCTCTATCCTGTTCCCCCCACCCCCGCTCATGCCCCGTGTCTCCCTCCTGTACCCCCCACCCGCCCGCTCATGCCCCGTGTCTCTCTTCTGTTGCCCTCTACCCCCCCGCTCATGCCCCGTGTCTTTCTCCTGTTCCCCCCACACCCCGCTCATGCCCCATGTCTCCCTCCTGTTCCCCCCACCACCTGCTCATGCCCCATGTCTCCCTCCTGTACCCCACCACCCAAGCTCATGCCCCGTGTCTCCCTCCTGTTGCACCCCACCCCCGGTCATGCCCCGTATCTCTCTCCTGTTCCCCCCACCCCCGCTCATGCCCTGTGTCTTTCTCCTGTTCCCCCCACCCCTCGCTCATGCCCCGTGTCTCTCTCCTGTTCCCCCCACCACCCGCTCATGCCCCGTGTCTTTCTTCTGTTACCCCCCACCCCCTGCTCATGCCCCGTGTCTCCCTGTTCCCTCCACCCCCCGCTCATGCCCCGTGTCTCTCTCCTGTTCCCCCCACCCCCGCTCATGCCCCGTGTCTTTCTTCTGTTACCCCCCACCCCCTGCTCATGCCCCGTGTCTCCCTCCTGTTTCCCCCACCCCCTGGTCATGCCCCGTGTCCTCCTCCTGTTCCCCCCACCCCCTGATCATGCCCCATGTCTCTCTCCTGTTCCCCCCACCCCCAATCATGCCCCGTGGCTTCCTCCTGTTCACTCCAGCCCATGCCACCGTGTCTCTCTTCTGTTCCCCCCACCCCCTGCTCATGCCCTGTGTTTTCCTCCTGTTCCCCCCACCCCCTGCTCATGACCTGTGTCTCTCTCCTGTTGCCCCCCCGCCCCCGCTCATGCCCCGTGTCTCTCTCCTGTTCTCCCAACCCCGCTCATGCCCTGTGTCTTCCTCCTGTTCCCCCCACCCCCGCTCATGCCCCTTGTCTCTCTCCTGTTCCCCCCACCCCCGTGTATCTCTCCTGTTCCCCTCCACCCCCTGCTCATGCCCTGTGTTTCTCTCCTGTCCCACCCACCCACCGCTCATGCCCTGTCTCCCTCCTGTCCCTCTGCCCACTGCTCATGCCCGGTGTATCTCTCCTGTTCCCTCCACCCCCCGCTCATGCCCCGTGTCTCTCTCCTGTTCCCCCCACCCCCTGCTCATGCCCCGTGTCTCCCTCCAGTTCCTCCCACCCCCGCTCATGCCCCGTGTCTCCCTCCTGTACCCCCCACCCGCCCGCTCATGCCCCGTGTCTCTCTTCTGTTGCCCTCTACCCTCCGCTCATGTCCGTGTCTCTCTCCTGTTCCCCCCACACCCCGCTCATGCCCCATGTCTCCCTCCTGTTCCCCCCACCACCTGCTCATGCCCCATGTCTCCCTCCTGTACCCCACCACCCAAGCTCATGCCCCGTGTCTCCCTCCTGTTGCTCCCCACACCCGGTCATGCCCTGTGTCTTTCTCCTGTTCCCCCCACCCCTCGCTCATGCCCCGTGTCTCTCTAATGTTCCCCCCACCCCCCTCTCATGCCCTGTGTCTCCCTCCTGTTCCCCCACCCCGCTCATGCCCTGTCTCTCTCTCCTGTTCCCCCGACCCCCGCTCCTGCCCTGTGTCTCTCTCCTGTTCCCCCCATCCCTGCTCATGCCCCGTGTCTTCCTCCTGTACCCCCCTCCCCCGGTCATGCCCTGGGTCTCTCTCCTGTTGCCCCCCACCCCCCACTCATGCCCCGTGTCTCTCTCCTGTTCCCCCCACCCCACGCTCATGCCTTGTCTCCCTCCTGTTCCCCCCCACCCGCACTCATGCCCCGTGTCTCCCTCCTGTTCTGCCCACCCCCCGCTCATGCCCCGTGTCTCTCTCCTGTTCCCCCCATCCCAGCTCATGCCCCGTGTCTTCCTCCTGTACCCCCACCCCCCGGTCATGCCCCGTGTCTCTCTCCTGTTGCCCCCCACCCCCCGCTCATGCCCAGTGTCTCCCTCCTGTTCCCCCACCCCCACTCATGCCCTGTGTCTCCCTCCTGTTCTGCCCACCCCCCGCTCATGCCCCGTGTCTCTCTTCTGTCCTCCCACCCACCGCTCATGCCCTGTGTCTCCCTCCTGTCCCTCTGCCCCCGCTCATGCCCAGTGTATCTCTCCCGTTCCCCCCACCCCCCGCTCATGCCCCGTGTCTCCCTCCTGTTCCTCCCACCCCTCGCTCATGCCCCGTGTCTCCCTCCTGTACCCCCCACCCGCCCGCTCATGCCCCGTGTCTCTCTTCTGTTGCCCTCCACCCCCCGCTCATGGCCGTGTCTCTCTCCTGATCCCCCCACACCCCGCTCATGACCCATGTCTCCCTCCTGTTCCCGCACCACCCGCTCATGCCCCATGTCTCCCTCCTGTACCCCACCACCCAAGCTCATGCCCCGTGTCTCTCTCCTGTTGCACCCCACCCCCGGTCATGCACCGTGTCTCTCTCCTGTTCCCCACACCCCCCGCTCATGCCCCATGTCTCCCTCCTGTTCCCCCCACCCCCCGGTCATGCCCCGTTTCTCTCTCCTGTTGCCCTCCACCCCCTGCTCATGCCCCGTGTCTCTCTCCTGTTCCCCCCACCCCGCTCATGCCCCGTGTCTCCCTCCTGTCCCCCCCACCCCCACTCATGCCCCGTGTCTCCCTCCTGTGCTGCCCACCCCCCGCTCATGCTCCGTGTCTCTCTTCTGTCCCCCCAGCCCCCGCTCATGCCCCGTGTCTCTCTCCTGTTCCCTCCACCACCAATCATACCCCATGGCTTCCTCCTGTTCACTCCAGCCCATGCTCATGCCACCGTGTCTCTCTTCTGTTCACCCCACCCCCTGCTCATGCCCTGTGTTTTCCTACTGTTCCCCCACCCCCTGCTCATGCCCTGTGTCTCTCTCCTGTTGCCCCCCACCCCCGCTCATGCCCCGTGTCTCTCTCCTGTTCTCCCACCCCCGCTCATGCCCTGTGTCTTTCTCCTGTTCCCCCCCGTACCCTGCTCATGCCCTGTGAATCCCTCCTGTTCCCCCACCCCCTGCTCATGCCCCGTGTCTCTCTCCTGTTCCCCCCACACCTGGTCATGCCCTGTGTTTTCCTCCTTTTCCCCCCACCCCCCACTCATGCCCCGTGTCTCCCTCCTGTTCCCCCGACCCCCGCTCATGCCCCGTGTCTCCCTCCTGTTCCTCCCACCCCTGCTCATGCCCGTGTCTCCCTCCTGTACCCCCCACCCGCCCGCTAATGCCCCGTGACTCTCTTTTGTTGCCCTCCACCCCCCGCTCATGCCCTGTGTCTCTCTCCTGTTGCACCCCACCCCCGATCATGCCCCGTGTCTCTCTCCTGTTCCCCACACCCCCTCTCAAGCCCCATGTCTCCCTCCTGTTCCCCCCAGCCCCCGGTCATGCCCCGTTTCTCTCTCCTGTTGCCCTCCACCCCCTGCTCATGCCCCGTGTCTCTCTCCTGTTCCCCCCACCCCCGCTCATGCCCCATGTCTCCCTCCTGTTCTCCCCACCCCCACTCATGCCCCGTGTCTCCCTCCTGTGCTGCCCACCCCCCGCTCATGCCCCATGTCTCTCTTCTGTCCCCCCAGCCCCCGCTCATGCCCCGTGTCTATCTCCTGTTCCCCCCTCCCACCTCTCATGCCGCATGTCTCCCTCCTGTACCCCCCACCCCCTGATCATGCCCCGTGTCTCTCTCCTGTTCCCCCACCACCAATCATACCCCGTGGCTTCCTCCTGTTCACTCCAGCCCATGCTCATGCCACCGTGTCTCTCTTCTGTTCACCCCACCCCCTGCTCATGCCCTGTGTTTTCCTCCTGTTCCCCCCACCCCCTGCTCATGCCCTGTGTCTCTCTCCTGTTGCCCCCCACCCCCGCTACTTGCCCCGTGTCTCTCTCCTGTTCCCCTACCCCCGCTCATGCCCCGTGTCTTTCTCCTGTTCCCCCGTACCCTGCTCATGCCCCGTGAATCTCTCCTGTTCCCCCCACCCCCTGGTCATGCCCTGTGTCTTCCTCCTTTTCCCCCCACCCCCTGCTCATGCCCCGTGTCTCTCTCCTGTTCCCCCCACACCTGGTCATGCCCTGTGTTTTCCTCCTTTTCCCCCCACCCCCCACTCATGCCCCGTGTCTCCCTCCTGTTCCCCCACCCCCCCGCTCATGCCCCGTGTCTCTATCCTGTTTCCCCCCACACCCCGCTCATGCCCTGTGTCTCCCTCCTGTTCCCCCCACCCCCCACTCATGCCCCGTGTCTCTCTCCTGTTCCCCACACCCCCCGCTCATGCCCAGTGTCTCTCTCCTGTTCCCCCCACCCATGGCTCATGCCTTGTGTATCTCTCCTGTTTCCCCCCACCCCCGCTCATGCCCCGTGTCTCTCTCCTGTTCTCCCATCCCCCACTCATGCCCCGTGTCTCCCTCCGGTCCCCCTACCCCCGCTCATGCCCAGTGTCTCTCTCCTGTTCCCCCCACCCCCTGCTCATGCCCCGTGTCTCCCTCCTATTCCCACCACCCCCGCTCATGCCCCGTGTCTCTCCTGTTCCCCCCACCCCGCTCATGCTTCGTGTCTCTCTCCTGTTCCCCCCACCCTCCGCTCATGCCCCGTGTCTTCTCCTGTTCCCCACACCCCCCCTCATGCCCTGTGTCTTCCTCCTGTTCCCCCCACCCCCGCTCATGCCCCGTGTCTCCTTCCTGTTCCCCCACCCCCGCTCATGCCCCGTGTCTCTCTCCTGTTCGCGCCACCCCCCGCTCATGCCCCGTGTCTCTCTCCTGTTCCCCCCACCCCCCGCTCATGCCCCGTGTCTCCCTCCTGTTCCCACCACCCCCGCTCATGCCCAGTGTTTTCCTCCAGTTCCCCCCACCCACGCTCATGCCCCGTGTCTCCCTCCTGTTCCACCCACACCCGCTCATGCCCCATGTCTCCCTCCTGTACCCCCACCCCCGCTCATGCCCTGTGTCTCTCTCCTGTTCCCCCCAACCCCACTCATGCCCCGTGTCTCCCTCCTGTACCCCACCAGCCCTGCTCATGCCCCGTGTCTCTCTCCTGTTGCCCCCCACCCCCGCTCATGCCCTGTATCTTTCTCCTGTTCCCCCCACCCCTCGCTCATGCCCCGTGTCTCTCTCTCCTGTTACCCCCGCCCCCTGCTCATGCCCCGTGTCTCCCTCCTGTTCCCCCCCCCCCTGGTCATGCCCCATGTCTTTCTCCTGTTCCCCCACCCCCGCTCATGCCCCATGTCTCTCTCCTGTTCCCCCATTCCCGCTCATGCCCCGTGTCTCCCTCCTGTACCCCCTAACCCCCTGCTCATGCCCCATATCTCTCTCCTGTTGCCTCCCACCCCTCGCTCATGCCCTGTGTCTCTCTCCTGTTCCCCCCGCTCATGCCCCATGTCTCCCTCCTGTTCCCCCACACCCCGCTCATGCCCTGTGTCTCTCTCCTGTTGCCCCCACCCCCTGTTCATGCCCCGTGTCTCTCTCCTGTTCCTCCCACCCCCCGCTCATGCCCCGTGTCTTCCTCCTGTTCCCCCCACCCCCTGCTCATGCCCCGTGTCTCCCTTCTGTTCCCCCCACCCCCCGCTCATGCCCGTGTCGCTCTCCTGTTCCCCCAACCCGCTCATGCCCTGTGTCTCCCTCCTGTACCCCCCACCCCCTGCTCATGCCCCGTGTCTCTCTCCTGTTGCCCCCCACCCCCCACTCATGCCCCGTTCTGTCTCCTGTTCCCCCACCACCCGCTCATGCCCCGTGTGTTTCTCCTGTTACCCCCGCCCCCTGCTCATGCCCCGTGTCTCCCTCCTGTTCCCCCCACCCCCTGGTCATGCCCCGTGTCTTCCTCCTGTTCCCCCCATCCCCCGCTCACGCCCCGTGTCTTCCTCCTGTTCCCCCCACCCCCGCTCATGCCCCGTGTCTCTCTCCTGTTCCCCCACCCCCCGCTCATGCCCCGTGTCTCTCTCCTGTTCCCCCCACCCCAGCTCATGCCCCGTGTCTTCCTCCCATCCCTCTAACCCCCGCTCATGCCCAGTGTCTCTCTCCTGTTCCCCCCACCCCCCGCTCATGCCCTGTGTCTCCCTCCTGTCCCTCTGCCCCCCACCCAAGCTCATGCCCCATGTCTCTCTCCTGTTGCACCCCACCCCTCGCTCATGCCCCGTGTCTCTCTAATGTTCCCCCCACCCCCCGCTTATGCCCTGTGTCTCCCTCCTGTTCCCCCACCCCTGCTCATGCCCCGTGTCTCTCTCCTGTTCCTCCCACCCCCCCCGCTCATGCCCCCTTTCTCTCTTCTGTTCCCCCCACCCCCGCTCATGCCCTGTGTCTCTCTCCTGTTCCCCCCATCCCCGCTCATGCTCCGTGTCTTCCTCCTGTACCCCCCACCCCCGGTCATGCCCTGTGTCTCTCTCCTGTTGCCCCCCACCCCCCGCTCATGCCCCGTGTCTCTCTCCTGTTCCCCCCACCCCCCGCTCATGCCCCGTGTCTCTCTCCTGTTCCCCCCACCCCCCGCTCATGCCCCATGTCTCCCTCCTGTTCCCCCCACCCTCCGGTCATGCCCCGTTTCTCTCTCATGTTGCCCTCCACCCCCTGCTCATGCCCCGTTTCTCTCTCCTGTTCCCCCCACCCCCCGCTCATGCCCCATATCTCCCTCCTGTTCCCCCCACCCCCCGGTCATGCCCCGTTTCTCTCTCCTGTTGCGCTCCACCCCCTGCTCATGCCCCGTGTCTCTCTCCTGTTCCCCCCACCCCCACTCATGCCCCCTGTCTCCCTCCTGTTCTGGCCACCCCCCGCTCATGCCCCGTGTCTCTTCTGTCCCCCAGCCCCCGCTCATGCCCCGTGTCTCTCTCCTGTTCCCCCACCAACCGCTCATGCTGCATGTCTCCCTCCTGTACCCCCCACCCCCTGATCATGCCCCGTGTCTCTCTCCTGTTCCCCCACCCCCAATCATTCCCCGTGGCTTCCTCCTGCTCACTCCAGCCCATGCTCATGCCACCGTGTCTCTCTTCTGTTCACCCCACCCCCTGCTCATGCCCTGTGTATTCCTCCTGTTCCCCCCAACCCCTGCTCATGCCCTGTGTCTCTCTCCTGTTGCCCCCCACCCCCGCTCATGCCCCATGTCTCTCTCCTGTTCTCCCACCCCCGCTCATGCCCCGTGTCTTTCTCCTGTTCCCCCCGCCCCCTGCTCATGCCCCGTGTCTCCCTCCTGTTCCCCCCACCCCCTGGTCATGCCCTGTGTCTTCCTCCTGTTCCCCCCACCCCCTGCTCATGCCCCATGTCTCTCTCCTGTTCCCCCCACACCTGCTCATGCCCCCTGTTTTCCTCCTTTTCCCCCCACCCCCCACTCATGCCCCGTGTCTCCCTCCTGTTCCCCCACCCCCCTGCTCATGCCCCGTGTCTCCCTCCTGTTCCCCCACCCCCCTGCTCATGCCCCGTGTCTCTCTCCTGTTTCCCCCACCCCCCGCTCATGCCCTGTGTCTCCGTCCTGTTCCCCCCACCCCCACTCATGCCCCGTGTCTCTCTCCTGTTCCCCCCACCCCCCGCTCATGCCCCGTGTCTCTCTCCTGTTCCCCCCACCCATGACTCATGCCTTGTGTATCTCTCCTGTTTCCCCCCACCCCCGATCATGCCCCGTGTCTCTCTCCTTTTCCCCCCGCTCATGCCCGTGTCTCCCTCCTGTTCCCCCACCCTCCGGTCATGCCCCGTTTCTCTCTCCTGTTGCCCCCCATCCCCCGCTCATGCCCCGTGTCTCTCTCCTGTTTCCCCACCCCCTGCTCATGCCCTGTGTCTCCCTCCTGTTCCCCCCACCCTCCGCTCATGCCCCGGGTCTCTCTTTTGTTCCGCCCACCCCCCGCTCATGCCCCGTGTCTCCCTCCTGTACCCCCACCCCCCGCTCATGCCCCCTGTCTCTCTCTCCTGTTGCCCCCACCCCCTCCTCATGCCCTGTGTCTCTCTCCTGTTCCCCCCACCCCCCGCTCATGCCCCTTGTCTTCCTCCTGTTCCCCCACCTCCCGCTCATGCCCCATGTCTCTCTCCTGTTCCCCCCCACCCCCGCTCATGCCCCGTGTTTTCCTCCTGTTCCCCCACCCCCTGCTCATGCCCCGTGTCTCCCTCCTGTTCCCTCCACCCCCAGCTCATGCCCCGTGTCTCTCTCCTGTTCCCCCCACCCGCTCATGCCCCATGTCTTTCTTCTGTTACCCCCACCCCCTGCTCATGCCCCGTGTCTCCCTCCTGTCCCTCTACCCCCCGCTCATGCCCAGTGTATCTCTCCTGTCCACCCACCCTCCGCTTATGCCCCATGTCTCTCTCCTGTTCCCCCACCCCCCGCTCATGCCCCGTGTCTCCCTCCTGTTCCCACCACCCCCGCTCATGCCCCGTGTCTCTCTCCTGTTCCCTCAGCCCCCCCCTCATGCCCTGTGTCTTCCTCCTGTTCCCCCACCCCCGCTCAGGCCACGTGTCTCCCTCCTGTTCCCCCCCACCCCCGCTCATGCCCCGTGTCTCTCTCCTGTTCCCCCCAACCCCTGCTCATGCCCTGTGTCTCCCTCCTGTTCCCCCCACCCCCGCTCATGCCCCGTGTCTCCTTCCTGTTCCCCCCACCCCCTGCTCATGCCCCATGTCTCCCTCTTGTACCTCCCACCCCCCGCTCATACCTCGTGTCTCTCTCCTGTTCCCCCACCCCCCGCTCATGCCCCGTGTCGCACTGCTGTTCCCCCACCCCACGCCCCATGTCTTTCTCCTGTTGCCTGCACCCCCGCTCATGCCCCGTGTCTCCCTCCTGTACCCCCCCACCACCTGCTCATGCCCCGTGTCTCTCTCCTGTTGCCCCCCACCCCCCGCTCATGCCCCGTGTCTCTCTCCTGTTCCCCCCACCACCCGCTCATGCCCCGTGTCTTTCTTCTGTTACCCCCCACCCCCTGCTCATGCCCCGTGTCTCCCTCCTGTTTCCCCCACCCCCTGGTCATCCCCCGTGTCTTCCTCCTGTTCCCCCCACCCTCCGCTCAAGCCCCGTGTCTTCCTCCTGTTCCCCCACCCCCGCTCATGCCCTGTGTCTCTCTCCTGTTCCCCCACCCCCCGTTCATGCCCCGTGTATCTCTCCTGTTCCCCTCCACCCCCTGCTCATGCCCCGTGTTTCTCTCCTGTCCCCCCCACCCACCGCTCATGCCCTGTGTCTCCCTCCTGTCCCTCTGCCCCCCGCTCATGCCCAGTGTATCTCTCCTGTCCCCCCACCCCCCGCTCATGCCCCGTGTCTCTCTCCTGTTCCCCCACCCCCCACTCATGCCCCGTGTCTCCCTCCTATTCCTCCCACCCTCGCTCATGCCCATTGTCTCCCTCCTGTACCCCCCACCCCCCCGCTCATGCCCGTGTCTCTTCTGTTGCCCTCCACCCCCCGCTCATGGCCGTGTCTCTCTCCTGTTCCCCCCAGCCCCCGCTCATGCCCCGTGTCTTTCTACTGATCCCCCCACACCCCGCTCATGCCCCATGTCTCCCTCCTGTTCCCCCACCACCCGCTCATGCCCCATGTCTCCCTCCTGTACCCCACCACCCCAGCTCATGCCCTGTGTCTCTCTCCTGTTGCACCCCACCCCCGATCATGCCCCGTGTCTCTCTCCTGTTCCCCACACCCCCCTCTCATGCCCCAGGTCTCCCTCCTGTTCCCCCCACCCCCCGGTCATGCCCTGTTTCTCTCTCCTGTTGCCCTCCACCCCCTGCTCATGCCACGTGTCTCTCTCCTGTTCCCCCCACCCCCGCTCATGCCCCATGTCTCCCTCCTGTTCTCCCCACCCCCACTCATGCCCCGTGTCTCCCTCCTATGCTGCCCACCCCCCACTCATGCCCCATGTCTCTCTTCTGTCCCCCCAGCCCCCGCTCATGCCCCGTGTCTATCTACTGTTCCCCCCACCCACCTCTCATGCCGCATGTCTCCCTCCTGTACCCCCACCCCCTGATCATGCCCCGTGTCTCTCTCCTGTTCCCCCCACCACCAATCATACCCCGTGGCTTCCTCCTGTTCACTCCAGCCCATGCTCATGCCACAGTGTCTCTGTTCTGTTCACCCCACCCCCTGCTCATGCCCTGTGTTTTCCTCCTGTTCCCCCCACGCCCTGCTCATGCCCTGTGTCTCTCTCCTGTTGCCCCCCACCCCCGCTCATGCCCCGTGTCTCTCTCCTGTTCCCCTACCCCCGCTCATGCCCCGTGTCTTTCTCCGGTTCCCCCCCGTACCCTGCTCATGCCCCGTGAATCCCTCCTGTTCCCCCCACCCCCTGGTCATGCCCTGTGTCTTCCTCCTTTTCCCCCCACCCCCTGCTCATGCCCCGTGTCTCTCTCCTGTTCCCCCCACACCTGGTCTTGCCCTGTGTTTTCCTCCTTTTCCCCCCACCCCCCACTCATGCCCCGTGTCTCCCTCCTGTTCCCCCACCCCCCCGCTCATGCCCCGTGTCTCCCTCCTGTTTCCTCCCACCCCCCGCTCATGCCCTGTGTCTCCCTCCTGTTCCCCCCACCCCCCACTCATGCCCCGTGTCTCTCTCCTGTTCCCCCCACCCCCTGCTCATGCCCAGTGTCTCTCTCCTGTTCCCCCTACCCATGGCTCATGCCTTGTGTATCTCTCCTGTTTCCCCCCCACCCCCGCTCATGCCCCTTGTCTCTCTCCTGTTCTCCCATCCCCCACTCATGCCCCATGTCTCCCTCCGGTCCCCCTACCCCCGCTCATGCCCAGTGTCTCTCTCCTGTTCCCCCCACCCCCTGCTCATGCCCCGTGTCTCCCTCCTATTCCCACCACCCCCGCTCATGCCCCGTGTCTCTCTCCTGTTCCCCCCACCCCGCTCATGCTTCGTGTCTCTCTCCTGTTCCCCCCACCCTCCGCTCATGCCCCGTGTCTCTCTCCTGTTCCCCACACCCCCCCTCATGCCCTGTGTCTTCCTCCAGTTCCCCCCACCCCCTCTCATGCCCCGTGTCTCCTTCCTGTTCCCCCACCCCCGCTCATGCCCCGTGTCTCTCTCCTGTTCCCCCCGCTCATGCCCCGTGTCTCCCTCCTGTTCCCACCACCCCCGCTCATGCCCAGTGTTTTCCTCCAGTTCCCCCCACCCCCGCTCATGCCCCGTGTCTCCCTCCTGTTCCCCCCACACCCGCTCATGCCCCATGTCTCCCTCCTGTACCCCACCCCCCGCTCATGCCCTGTGTCTCTCTCCTGTTCCCCCAACCCCACTCATGCCCCGTGTCTCCCTCCTGTACCCCACCAGCCCCGCTCATGCCCCGTGTCTCTCTCCTGTTGCCCCCCACCGCTGCTCATGCCCCATGTCTCTTTCCTTTTCCCCCCACTCCCCGCTCATGCCCTGTATCTTTCTCCTGTTCCCCCCACCCCTCGCTCATGCCCCGTGTCTCTCTTGTTCCCCCACCCCCGCTCATGCCCCATGTCTCTCTCCTGTTCCCCCACTCCCGCTCATGCAACGTGTCTCTCTCCTGTTCCCCCCGCTCATGCCCCATGTCTCCCTCCTGTTCCTCCCACCCCCTGGGCATGCCCCGTTTCTCTCTCCTTTTGCCCCAAAAACCCTTCACTCATGCCCTGTGACTCTCTCCTGTTCCCCCACCCCCTGCTCATGCCCTGTGTCTCCCTCCTGTTCCCCCACACCCCGCTCATGCCCTGTGTCTCTCTCCTGTTGCCCCCACCCCCTGCTCATGCCCCGTGTCTCTCTCCTGTTCCTCCCCCCGCTCATGCCCCGTGTCTTCCTCCTGTTCCCCCCACCCCCTGCTCATGCCCCGTGTCTCCCTCCTGTTCACCCCACCCCCCGCTCATGCCCGTGTCGCTCTCCTGTTCCCCCCAACCCCGCTCATGCCCTGTGTCTCCCTCCTGTACCCCCCACCCCCTGCTCATGCCCCGTGTCTCTCTCCTGTTGCCCCCCACCCCCCACTCATGCCCCATTCTCTCTCCTGTTCCCCCACCACCCGCTCATGCCCCGTGTGTTTCTGCTGTTACCCCCGCCCCCTGCTCATGCCCCGTGTCTCCCTCCTGTTCCCCCCACCCCCTGGTCATGCCCCGTGTCTTCCTCCTGTTCCCCCCACCCCCCGCTCACGCCCCGTGTCTTCCTCCTGTTCCCCCCACCCCCGTTCATGCCCCATGTCTCTCTCCTGTTCCCCCACCCCCCACTCATGCCCCGTGTATCTCTCCTGTTGCCCCCCACCCCCTGCTCATGCCCCGTGTCTCTCTCCTGTCCCCGCCACCCCCGCTCATGCCCCGTGTCTTCCTCCCATCCCTCTAACCCCCGCTCATGCCCAGTGTCTCTCTCCTGTTCCCCCCACCCCCTGCTCACGCCCCGTGTCTCTCTCCTGTTCCCCCACCCCCCGCTCTTGCCCGGTGTCTCCCTCCTGTTCCCACCACCCCCGCTCATGCCCCGTGTCTCTCTCCTGTTCCCCCCACCCCGCTCATGCTTCGTGTCTCTCTCTTGTTCCCCCCACACCCCCTCATGCCTTGTGTCTTCCTCCTGTTCCCCCCACCCCCGCTCATGCCCCATATCTCTCTCCTGTTGCCTCCCACCCCCTGCTCATGCCCCATGTCTGCCTCCTGTTCCCCCCACCCCCCGGTCATGCCCCGTTTCTCTCTCCTGTTGACCCCCACCCCCCACTCATGCCCTGTGCCTCTCTCCTGTTCCCCCACCCCCTGCTCATGCCCTGTGTCTCCCTCCTGTTCCCCCACACCCCGCTCATGCCCTGTGTCTCTCTCCTGTTGCCCCCACCCCCCGCTCATATCCCGTGTCTCTCTCCTGTTCCCCCCACCCCACGCTCATGCCCCATGGCCCCATGTCTTTCTCCTGTTGCGTGCACCCCCGCTCATGCCCCATGTCTCCCTCCTGTTTCCCCCAACACTCGGTCATGCCCTGTCTCTTCCTCCTGTTCCCCCCACCCCCTGCTCATGCCCCGTGTCTCCCTCCTGTTCCCCCCACCCCTGCTCATGCCCCGTGTCTCTCTCCTGTTTCACCCCACCCCCGCTCATGCCCTGTGTCTCCCTCCTGTTCCCTCCACCCCCCACTCATGCCCCGTGTCTCTCTCCTGTTCCCCCCACCCCCCGCTCATGCCCAGTGTCTCTCTCCTGTTCCCCCCACCCATGGCTCAAGCCCCGTGTCTCTCTCCTGTTCTCCCATCCCCCACTCATGCCCCGTGTCTCCCTCCGGTCCCCCTACCCCTGCTCATGCCCAGTGTCTCTCTCCTGTTCCCCCCGCCCCCTGCTCATGCCCCGTGTCTCCCTCCTATTCCCACCACCCCCGCTCATGCCCCGTGTCTCTCTCCTGTTCCCCCCACCCTGCTCATGCTTCGTGTCTCTCTCCTGTTACCCCCACCCTCCGCTCATGCCCCGTGTCTCTCTCCTGTTCCCCACACCCCCCCTCATGCCCTGTGTCTTCCTCCTGTTCCCCCCACCCCCGCTCATGCCCCGTGTCTCCTTCCTGTTCCCCCACCCCCGCTCATGCCCCGTGTCTCTCTCCTGTTCCCCCCACCCCCCGCTCATGCCCCGTGTCTCCCTCCTGTTCCCACCACCCCCGCTCATGCCCAGTGTTTTCCTCCAGTTCCCCCCACCCCCGCTCATGCCCCGTGTCTCCCTCCTGTACCCCCACCCCCCGCTCATGCCCTGTGTCTCTCTCCTGTTCCCCCCAACCCCACTCATGCCCCGTGTCTCCCTCCAGTACCCCACCAGCCCCGCTCATGCCCCGTGTCTCTCTCCTGTTGCCCCCCACCCCTGCTCATGCCCCATGTCTCTTTCCTGTTCCCCCCACTCCCCGCTCATGCCCTGTATCTTTCTCCTGTTCCCCCCACCCCTCGCTCATGCCCCGTGTCTCTCTCTTGTTCCCCCACCCCCGCTCATGCCCCATGTCTCTCTCCTGTTCCCCCACTCCCACTCATGCCCCGTGCCTCCCTCCTGTACCCCCTAACCCCCTGCTCATGCCCCATATCTCTCTCCTGTTGCCTCCCACCCCTCGCTCATGCCCCGTGTCTCTCTCTTGTTCCCCCCGCTCATGCCCCATGTCTGCCTCCTGTTCCCCCCACCCCACAGTCATGCCCCGTTTCTCTCTCCTGTTGACCCCCACCCCCACTCATGCCCTGTGCCTCTCTCCTGTTCCCCCACCCCCTGCTCATGCCCTGTGTCTCCCTCCTGTTCCCCCACACCCCGCTCATGCCCTGTGTCTCTCTCCTGTTGCCCCCACCCCCTGCTCATGCCCCGTGTCTCTCTCCTGTTCCTCCCACCCCCCGCTCATGCCCCATGTCTTCCTCCTGTTCCCCCCACCCCCCGCTCATGCCCATGTCTCTCTCCTGTTCTCCCCCACCCCCTGCTCATGTCCCGTGTTTTCCTCCTGTTCCCCCCACCCCCCGCTCACGCCCCGTGTCTTCCTCCTGTTCCCCCCACCCCCGCTCATGCCCCGTGTCTCTCTCCTGTTCCCCCCACCCCCCGCTCATGCCCCGTGTATCTCTCCTGTTGCCCCCCACCCCCTGCTCATGCCCCGTGTCTCTCTCCTGTCCCCGCCACCCCCGCTCATGCCCCGTGTCTTCCTCCCATCCCTGTAACCCCCGCTCATGCCCAGTGTCTCTCTCCTGTTCCCCCCACCCCCCGCTCACGCCCCGTGTCTCTCTCCTGTTCCCCCCACCCCCCGCTCACGCCCCGTGTCTCTCTCCTGTTCCCCCACCCCCCGCTCATGCCCGGTGTCTCCCTGCTGTTCCCACCACCCCCGCTCATGCCCCGTGTCTCTCTCCTGTTCCCCCCACCCCGCTCATGCTTCGTGTCTCTCTCCTGTTCCCCCCACGCCCCCTCATGCCTTGTGTCTTCCTCCTGTTCCCCCCACCCCCGCTCATGCCCCGTGTCTCCCTCCTGTTCCCCCACCCCCGCTCATGCCCCATGTCTCTCTCCTGTTACCCCCTCCCCCTGCTCATACCCTGTCTCCCTCCAATTCCCCCAACCCCCGCTCATGCCCCGTGTCTCCCTCTTGTACCCCTAACCCCCGCTCATACCCCGTGTCTCTCTCCTGTTCCCCTCACCCCCCGCTCACGCCCCGTGTCTCTCTCCTGTTCCCCCAACCCCCGGTCATGCCCTGTCTCTTCCTCCTGTTCCCCCCACCCCCCTCATGCCCCGTGTCTCCCTCCTGTTCCCCCCACCCCCTGCTCATGCCCCGTGTCTCTCTCCTGTTCCGCCCACCCCCCGCTCATGCCCCGTGTCTCTCTTCTGTTCCCCCCAGCCACCGCTCATGCCCTGTGTCTCTCTCCTGTTCCCCCCACCCACCGCTCATGCCCCGTGTATCCCTCCTGTACCCCCTACCCCCTGCTCATGCCCCGTGTCTCTCTCCTGTTCCCCCCACCCCCGCTCATGCCCCGTGTCTTCCTCCTGTTCCCCCCAGCCCCCGCTCATGCCCCGTGTCTCTCTCCTGTTCCCCCACCCCCTGCTCATGCCCCGTGTCTCTCTCCTGTTCCCCCCACCCCCGCTCATGCCCCGTGTCTTCCTCCTGTTCCCCCCAGCCCCCGCTCATGCTCCGTGTCTCTCTCCTGTTCCCCCACCCCCTGCTCATGCCCTGTGTTTTCCTCCTGTTTCCCCCTACCCCTGCTCATGGCTGTGTCTCTCTCCTGTTCCCCCCACCCCTCGCTCATGCCCCGTGTCTCTCTCCTGTTCACCCTGCTCATGCCCCGTGTCTCCCTCCTGTTCCCCCTCACCCCCCCGTTCATGCCCCGGGTCTCTCTCCTGTTCCGCCCACCCCCCGCTCATGCCCCGTGTCTCTCTCCTGTTGCCCCCCACCCCCCTCTCATGCCCCGTGTCTTCCTCCTGTTCCCCCCACCTCCTGCTCATGCCCCATGTCTTTCTCCTGTTCCCCCCCGCTCATGCCCCGTGTTTTCCTCCTGATCCCCCACCCCCTGCTCATGCCCCGTGTCTCCCTGTTCCCTCCACCCCCCGCTCATGCCCCGTGTCTCTCTCCTGTTCCCCCCACCCCCGCTCATGCCCCGTGTCTCTCTCCTGTTCCCCCCACCACCCGCTCATGCCCCGTGTCTTTCTTCTGTTACCCCCCCACCCCCTGCTCATGCCCCGTGTCTCCCTCCTGTTCCCCCCACCCCCTGGTCATGCCCCGTGTCTTCCTCCTGTTCCCCCACCCCCGCTCATGCCCCGTGTCTCTCTCCTGTTCCCCCCCACTCCCCGCTCATGCCCCGTGTCTCTCTCCTGTTCCCCCCACTCCCCGCTCATGCCCCTTGTATCTCTCCTGTTCCGCCCCACCCCCTGCTCATGCCCAGTGTTTCTCTCCTTTCCCCTCCACCCCCCGCTCATGCCCCATGTCTCCCTCATGTCCCTCTACCCGCCGCTCATGCCCAGTGTATCTCTCCTGTTTCCCCCACCCCCCACTCATGCCCCATGTCTCTCTCCTGTTCCCCCCACCCCCCGCTCATGCCCCATGTCTCCCTCCTGTTCCCACCACCCCCACTCATGCTTCGTGTCTCTCTCCTGTTCCCCCAACCCCCCGCTCATGCCCCGTGTCTCTCTCCTGTTCCCTCAGCCCCCCTCATGCCCTTTGTCTTCCTTCTGTTCCCCCACCCCCGCTCATGCCACGTGTCTCTCTCCTGTTCCCCCCACCCCCTGCTCATGCCCTGTGTCTCCCTCCTGTTCCCCCCACCCCCCGCTCATGCCCCGTGTCTCCTTCCTGTTCCCGCCACCCCCCGCTCATGCCCCGTGTCTTCCTCCTGTTCCCCCCACCCCCGCTCATGCCCCGTGTCTCCCTCCTGTTCCCCCCACCCCAGGCTCATGCCCCATGTCTTTCTCCTGTTGCCTGCACCCCAGCTCATGCCCCGTGTCTCCCTCCTGTACCCCCCACGCCCTGCTCATGCCCCGTGTCTCTCCTGTTGCCCCCCACACCCCGCTCATGCCCCGTGTCTCTCTCCTGTTGCCCACTACCCGCTCATGCCCCGTGTCTTTCTTCTGTTACCCCCCACCCCCTGCTCATGCCCCGTGTCTCCCTCCTGTTTCCCCCACCCCCTGGTCATGCCCCGTGTCTTCCTCCTGTTCCCCCCACCCCCTGATCATGCCCCATGTCTCTATCCTGTTCCCCCCACCCCCGCTCATGCCCCGTGTCTCCCTCCTGTACCCCCCACCCGCCCGCTCATGCCCCGTGTCTCTCTTCTGTTGCCCTCTACCCCCCGCTCATGGCCGTGTCTCTCTCTTGTTCCCCTCACCCCCCCGCTCATGCCCCGTGTCTTTCTCCTGTTCCCCCCACACCCCGCTCATGCCCCATGTCTCCCTCCTGTTCCCCCCACCACCTGCTCATGCCCCATGTCTCCCTCCTGTACCCCACCACCCAAGCTCATGCCCCGTGTCTCCCTCCTGTTGCACCCCACCCCCGGTCATGCCCCGTATCTCTCTCCTGTTCCCCCCACCCCCCGCTCATGCCCTGTGTCTTTCTCCTGTTCCCCCCACCCCTCGCTCATGCCCCGTGTCTCTCTCCTGTTCCCCCCACCACCCGCTCATGCCCCGTGTCTTTCTTCTGTTACCCCCCCACCCTCTGCTCATGCCCCGTGTCTCCCTGTTCCCTCCACCCCCCGCTCATGCCCCGTGTCTCTCTCCTGTTCCCCCCACCCCCGCTCATGCCCCGTGTCTTTCTTCTGTTACCCCCCACCCCCTGCTCATGCCCCGTGTCTCCCTCCTGTTTCCCCCACCCCCTGGTCATGCCCCGTGTCCTCCTCCTGTTCCCCCCACCCCCTGATCATGCCCCATGTCTCTCTCCTGTTCCCCCCACCCCCAATCATGCCCCGTGGCTTCCTCCTGTTCACTCCAGCCCATGCCACCGTGTCTCTCTTCTGTTCCCCCCACCCCCTGCTCATGCCCTGTGTTTTCCTCCTGTTCCCCCCACCCCCTGCTCATGACCTGTGTCTCTCTCCTGTTGCCCCCCCGCCCCCGCTCATGCCCCGTGTCTCTCTCCTGTTCTCCCAACCCCGCTCATGCCCCGTGTCTTCCTCCTGTTCCCCCCACCCCCGCTCATGCCCCTTGTCTCTCTCCTGTTCCCCCCACCCCCGTGTATCTCTCCTGTTCCCCTCCACCCCCTGCTCATGCCCTGTGTTTCTCTCCTGTCCCACCCACCCACCGCTCATGCCCTGTCTCCCTCCTGTCCCTCTGCCCACTGCTCATGCCCGGTGTATCTCTCCTGTTCCCTCCACCCCCCGCTCATGCCCCGTGTCTCTCTCCTGTTCCCCCCACCCCCTGCTCATGCCCCGTGTCTCCCTCCAGTTCCTCCCACCCCCGCTCATGCCCCGTGTCTCCCTCCTGTACCCCCCACCCGCCCGCTCATGCCCCGTGTCTCTCTTCTGTTGCCCTCTACCCTCCGCTCATGTCCGTGTCTCTCTCCTGTTCCCCCCACACCCCGCTCATGCCCCATGTCTCCCTCCTGTTCCCCCCACCACCTGCTCATGCCCCATGTCTCCCTCCTGTACCCCACCACCCAAGCTCATGCCCCGTGTCTCCCTCCTGTTGCTCCCCACACCCGGTCATGCCCTGTGTCTTTCTCCTGTTCCCCCCACCCCTCGCTCATGCCCCGTGTCTCTCTAATGTTCCCCCCACCCCCCTCTCATGCCCTGTGTCTCCCTCCTGTTCCCCCACCCCGCTCATGCCCTGTCTCTCTCTCCTGTTCCCCCGACCCCCGCTCCTGCCCTGTGTCTCTCTCCTGTTCCCCCCATCCCTGCTCATGCCCCGTGTCTTCCTCCTGTACCCCCCTCCCCCGGTCATGCCCTGGGTCTCTCTCCTGTTGCCCCCCACCCCCCACTCATGCCCCGTGTCTCTCTCCTGTTCCCCCCACCCCACGCTCATGCCTTGTCTCCCTCCTGTTCCCCCCCACCCGCACTCATGCCCCGTGTCTCCCTCCTGTTCTGCCCACCCCCCGCTCATGCCCCGTGTCTCTCTCCTGTTCCCCCCATCCCAGCTCATGCCCCGTGTCTTCCTCCTGTACCCCCACCCCCCGGTCATGCCCCGTGTCTCTCTCCTGTTGCCCCCCACCCCCCGCTCATGCCCAGTGTCTCCCTCCTGTTCCCCCACCCCCACTCATGCCCTGTGTCTCCCTCCTGTTCTGCCCACCCCCCGCTCATGCCCCGTGTCTCTCTTCTGTCCTCCCACCCACCGCTCATGCCCTGTGTCTCCCTCCTGTCCCTCTGCCCCCGCTCATGCCCAGTGTATCTCTCCCGTTCCCCCCACCCCCCGCTCATGCCCCGTGTCTCCCTCCTGTTCCTCCCACCCCTCGCTCATGCCCCGTGTCTCCCTCCTGTACCCCCCACCCGCCCGCTCATGCCCCGTGTCTCTCTTCTGTTGCCCTCCACCCCCCGCTCATGGCCGTGTCTCTCTCCTGATCCCCCCCACACCCCGCTCATGACCCATGTCTCCCTCCTGTTCCCGCACCACCCGCTCATGCCCCATGTCTCCCTCCTGTACCCCACCACCCAAGCTCATGCCCCGTGTCTCTCTCCTGTTGCACCCCACCCCCGGTCATGCACCGTGTCTCTCTCCTGTTCCCCACACCCCCCGCTCATGCCCCATGTCTCCCTCCTGTTCCCCCCACCCCCCGGTCATGCCCCGTTTCTCTCTCCTGTTGCCCTCCACCCCCTGCTCATGCCCCGTGTCTCTCTCCTGTTCCCCCCACCCCCGCTCATGCCCCGTGTCTCCCTCCTGTCCCCCCCACCCCCACTCATGCCCCGTGTCTCCCTCCTGTGCTGCCCACCCCCCGCTCATGCTCCGTGTCTCTCTTCTGTCCCCCCAGCCCCCGCTCATGCCCCGTGTCTCTCTCCTGTTCCCTCCACCACCAATCATACCCCATGGCTTCCTCCTGTTCACTCCAGCCCATGCTCATGCCACCGTGTCTCTCTTCTGTTCACCCCACCCCCTGCTCATGCCCTGTGTTTTCCTACTGTTCCCCCACCCCCTGCTCATGCCCTGTGTCTCTCTCCTGTTGCCCCCCACCCCCGCTCATGCCCCGTGTCTCTCTCCTGTTCTCCCACCCCCGCTCATGCCCTGTGTCTTTCTCCTGTTCCCCCCCGTACCCTGCTCATGCCCTGTGAATCCCTCCTGTTCCCCCACCCCCTGCTCATGCCCCGTGTCTCTCTCCTGTTCCCCCCACACCTGGTCATGCCCTGTGTTTTCCTCCTTTTCCCCCCACCCCCCACTCATGCCCCGTGTCTCCCTCCTGTTCCCCCGACCCCCGCTCATGCCCCGTGTCTCCCTCCTGTTCCTCCCACCCCTGCTCATGCCCGTGTCTCCCTCCTGTACCCCCCACCCGCCCGCTAATGCCCCGTGACTCTCTTTTGTTGCCCTCCACCCCCCGCTCATGCCCTGTGTCTCTCTCCTGTTGCACCCCACCCCCGATCATGCCCCGTGTCTCTCTCCTGTTCCCCACACCCCCCTCTCAAGCCCCATGTCTCCCTCCTGTTCCCCCCAGCCCCCGGTCATGCCCCGTTTCTCTCTCCTGTTGCCCTCCACCCCCTGCTCATGCCCCGTGTCTCTCTCCTGTTCCCCCCACCCCCGCTCATGCCCCATGTCTCCCTCCTGTTCTCCCCACCCCCACTCATGCCCCGTGTCTCCCTCCTGTGCTGCCCACCCCCCGCTCATGCCCCATGTCTCTCTTCTGTCCCCCCAGCCCCCGCTCATGCCCCGTGTCTATCTCCTGTTCCCCCCTCCCACCTCTCATGCCGCATGTCTCCCTCCTGTACCCCCCACCCCCTGATCATGCCCCGTGTCTCTCTCCTGTTCCCCCACCACCAATCATACCCCGTGGCTTCCTCCTGTTCACTCCAGCCCATGCTCATGCCACCGTGTCTCTCTTCTGTTCACCCCACCCCCTGCTCATGCCCTGTGTTTTCCTCCTGTTCCCCCCACCCCCTGCTCATGCCCTGTGTCTCTCTCCTGTTGCCCCCCACCCCCGCTCATGCCCCGTGTCTCTCTCCTGTTCCCCTACCCCCGCTCATGCCCCGTGTCTTTCTCCTGTTCCCCCCGTAACCCTGCTCATGCCCCGTGAATCTCTCCTGTTCCCCCCACCCCCTGGTCATGCCCTGTGTCTTCCTCCTTTTCCCCCCACCCCCTGCTCATGCCCCGTGTCTCTCTCTTGTTCCCCCCACACCTGGTCATGCCCTGTGTTTTCCTCCTTTTCCCCCCACCCCCCACTCATGCCCCGTGTCTCCCTCCTGTTCCCCCACCCCCCCGCTCATGCCCCGTGTCTCTATCCTGTTTCCCCCCACACCCCGCTCATGCCCTGTGTCTCCCTCCTGTTCCCCCCACCCCCCACTCATGCCCCGTGTCTCTCTCCTGTTCCCCACACCCCCCGCTCATGCCCAGTGTCTCTCTCCTGTTCCCCCCACCCATGGCTCATGCCTTGTGTATCTCTCCTGTTTCCCCCCACCCCCGCTCATGCCCCGTGTCTCTCTCCTGTTCTCCCATCCCCCACTCATGCCCCGTGTCTCCCTCCGGTCCCCCTACCCCCGCTCATGCCCAGTGTCTCTCTCCTGTTCCCCCCACCCCCTGCTCATGCCCCGTGTCTCCCTCCTATTCCCACCACCCCCGCTCATGCCCCGTGTCTCTCCTGTTCCCCCCACCCCGCTCATGCTTCGTGTCTCTCTCCTGTTCCCCCCACCCTCCGCTCATGCCCCGTGTCTTCTCCTGTTCCCCACACCCCCCCTCATGCCCTGTGTCTTCCTCCTGTTCCCCCCACCCCCGCTCATGCCCCGTGTCTCCTTCCTGTTCCCCCACCCCCGCTCATGCCCCGTGTCTCTCTCCTGTTCGCGCCACCCCCCGCTCATGCCCCGTGTCTCTCTCCTGTTCCCCCCACCCCCCGCTCATGCCCCGTGTCTCCCTCCTGTTCCCACCACCCCCGCTCATGCCCAGTGTTTTCCTCCAGTTCCCCCCACCCACGCTCATGCCCCGTGTCTCCCTCCTGTTCCACCCACACCCGCTCATGCCCCATGTCTCCCTCCTGTACCCCCACCCCCGCTCATGCCCTGTGTCTCTCTCCTGTTCCCCCCAACCCCACTCATGCCCCGTGTCTCCCTCCTGTACCCCACCAGCCCTGCTCATGCCCCGTGTCTCTCTCCTGTTGCCCCCCACCCCCGCTCATGCCCTGTATCTTTCTCCTGTTCCCCCCACCCCTCGCTCATGCCCCGTGTCTCTCTCTCCTGTTACCCCCGCCCCCTGCTCATGCCCCGTGTCTCCCTCCTGTTCCCCCCCCCCCGGTCATGCCCCATGTCTTTCTCCTGTTCCCCCACCCCCGCTCATGCCCCATGTCTCTCTCCTGTTCCCCCATTCCCGCTCATGCCCTGTGTCTCCCTCCTGTACCCCCTAACCCCCTGCTCATGCCCCATATCTCTCTCCTGTTGCCTCCCACCCCTCGCTCATGCCCTGTGTCTCTCTCCTGTTCCCCCCGCTCATGCCCCATGTCTCCCTCCTGTTCCCCCACACCCCGCTCATGCCCTGTGTCTCTCTCCTGTTGCCCCCACCCCCTGTTCATGCCCCGTGTCTCTCTCCTGTTCCTCCCACCCCCCGCTCATGCCCCGTGTCTTCCTCCTGTTCCCCCCACCCCCTGCTCATGCCCCGTGTCTCCCTTCTGTTCCCCCCACCCCCCGCTCATGCCCGTGTCGCTCTCCTGTTCCCCCCAACCCGCTCATGCCCTGTGTCTCCCTCCTGTACCCCCCACCCCCTGCTCATGCCCCGTGTCTCTCTCCTGTTGCCCCCCACCCCCCACTCATGCCCCGTTCTGTCTCCTGTTCCCCCACCACCCGCTCATGCCCCGTGTGTTTCTCCTGTTACCCCCGCCCCCTGCTCATGCCCCGTGTCTCCCTCCTGTTCCCCCCACCCCCTGGTCATGCCCCGTGTCTTCCTCCTGTTCCCCCCATCCCCCGCTCACGCCCCGTGTCTTCCTCCTGTTCCCCCCACCCCCGCTCATGCCCCGTGTCTCTCTCCTGTTCCCCCACCCCCCGCTCATGCCCCGTGTCTCTCTCCTGTTCCCCCCACCCCAGCTCATGCCCCGTGTCTTCCTCCCATCCCTCTAACCCCCGCTCATGCCCAGTGTCTCTCTCCTGTTCCCCCCACCCCCTGCTCATGCCCTGTGTCTCCCTCCTGTCCCTCTGCCCCCCACCCAAGCTCATGCCCCATGTCTCTCTCCTGTTGCAACCCACCCCTCGCTCATGCCCCGTGTCTCTCTAATGTTCCCCCCACCCCCCGCTTATGCCCTGTGTCTCCCTCCTGTTCCCCCACCCCTGCTCATGCCCCGTGTCTCTCTCCTGTTCCTCCCACCCCCCCGCTCATGCCCCCTTTCTCTCTTCTGTTCCCCCCACCCCCGCTCATGCCCTGTGTCTCTCTCCTGTTCCCCCCATCCCCGCTCATGCTCCGTGTCTTCCTCCTGTACCCCCCACCCCCGGTCATGCCCTGTGTCTCTCTCCTGTTGCCCCCCACCCCCCGCTCATGCCCCGTGTCTCTCTCCTGTTCCCCCCACCCCCCGCTCATGCCCCGTGTCTCTCTCCTGTTCCCCCCACCCCCCGCTCATGCCCCATGTCTCCCTCCTGTTCCCCCCACCCTCCGGTCATGCCCCGTTTCTCTCTCATGTTGCCCTCCACCCCCTGCTCATGCCCCGTTTCTCTCTCCTGTTCCCCCCACCCCCCGCTCATGCCCCATATCTCCCTCCTGTTCCCCCCACCCCCCGGTCATGCCCCGTTTCTCTCTCCTGTTGCGCTCCACCCCCTGCTCATGCCCCGTGTCTCTCTCCTGTTCCCCCCACCCCCACTCATGCCCCCTGTCTCCCTCCTGTTCTGGCCACCCCCCGCTCATGCCCCGTGTCTCTTCTGTCCCCCAGCCCCCGCTCATGCCCCGTGTCTCTCTCCTGTTCCCCCACCAACCGCTCATGCTGCATGTCTCCCTCCTGTACCCCCCACCCCCTGATCATGCCCCGTGTCTCTCTCCTGTTCCCCCACCCCCAATCATTCCCCGTGGCTTCCTCCTGCTCACTCCAGCCCATGCTCATGCCACCGTGTCTCTCTTCTGTTCACCCCACCCCCTGCTCATGCCCTGTGTATTCCTCCTGTTCCCCCCAACCCCTGCTCATGCCCTGTGTCTCTCTCCTGTTGCCCCCCACCCCCGCTCATGCCCCATGTCTCTCTCCTGTTCTCCCACCCCCGCTCATGCCCCGTGTCTTTCTCCTGTTCCCCCCGCCCCCTGCTCATGCCCCGTGTCTCCCTCCTGTTCCCCCCACCCCCTGGTCATGCCCTGTGTCTTCCTCCTGTTCCCCCCACCCCCTGCTCATGCCCCATGTCTCTCTCCTGTTCCCCCCACACCTGCTCATGCCCCCTGTTTTCCCCCTTTTCCCCCCACCCCCCACTCATGCCCCGTGTCTCCCTCCTGTTCCCCCACCCCCCTGCTCATGCCCCGTGTCTCCCTCCTGTTCCCCCACCCCCCTGCTCATGCCCCGTGTCTCTCTCCTGTTTCCCCCACCCCCCGCTCATGCCCTGTGTCTCCGTCCTGTTCCCCCCACCCCCACTCATGCCCCGTGTCTCTCTCCTGTTCCCCCCACCCCCCGCTCATGCCCCGTGTCTCTCTCCTGTTCCCCCCACCCATGACTCATGCCTTGTGTATCTCTCCTGTTTCCCCCCACCCCCGATCATGCCCCGTGTCTCTCTCCTTTTCCCCCCGCTCATGCCCGTGTCTCCCTCCTGTTCCCCCACCCTCCGGTCATGCCCCGTTTCTCTCTCCTGTTGCCCCCCATCCCCCGCTCATGCCCCGTGTCTCTCTCCTGTTTCCCCACCCCCTGCTCATGCCCTGTGTCTCCCTCCTGTTCCCCCCACCCTCCGCTCATGCCCCGGGTCTCTCTTTTGTTCCGCCCACCCCCCGCTCATGCCCCGTGTCTCCCTCCTGTACCCCCACCCCCCGCTCATGCCCCCTGTCTCTCTCTCCTGTTGCCCCCACCCCCTCCTCATGCCCTGTGTCTCTCTCCTGTTCCCCCCACCCCCCGCTCATGCCCCTTGTCTTCCTCCTGTTCCCCCACCTCCCGCTCATGCCCCATGTCTCTCTCCTGTTCCCCCCCACCCCCGCTCATGCCCCGTGTTTTCCTCCTGTTCCCCCACCCCCTGCTCATGCCCCGTGTCTCCCTCCTGTTCCCTCCACCCCCAGCTCATGCCCCGTGTCTCTCTCCTGTTCCCCCCACCCGCTCATGCCCCATGTCTTTCTTCTGTTACCCCCACCCCCTGCTCATGCCCCGTGTCTCCCTCCTGTCCCTCTACCCCCCGCTCATGCCCAGTGTATCTCTCCTGTCCACCCACCCTCCGCTTATGCCCCATGTCTCTCTCCTGTTCCCCCACCCCCCGCTCATGCCCCGTGTCTCCCTCCTGTTCCCACCACCCCCGCTCATGCCCCGTGTCTCTCTCCTGTTCCCTCAGCCCCCCCCTCATGCCCTGTGTCTTCCTCCTGTTCCCCCACCCCCGCTCAGGCCACGTGTCTCCCTCCTGTTCCCCCCCACCCCCGCTCATGCCCCGTGTCTCTCTCCTGTTCCCCCCAACCCCTGCTCATGCCCTGTGTCTCCCTCCTGTTCCCCCCACCCCCGCTCATGCCCCGTGTCTCCTTCCTGTTCCCCCCACCCCCTGCTCATGCCCCATGTCTCCCTCTTGTACCTCCCACCCCCCGCTCATACCTCGTGTCTCTCTCCTGTTCCCCCACCCCCCGCTCATGCCCCGTGTCGCACTGCTGTTCCCCCACCCCACGCCCCATGTCTTTCTCCTGTTGCCTGCACCCCCGCTCATGCCCCGTGTCTCCCTCCTGTACCCCCCCACCACCTGCTCATGCCCCGTGTCTCTCTCCTGTTGCCCCCCACCCCCCGCTCATGCCCCGTGTCTCTCTCCTGTTCCCCCCACCACCCGCTCATGCCCCGTGTCTTTCTTCTGTTACCCCCCACCCCCTGCTCATGCCCCGTGTCTCCCTCCTGTTTCCCCCACCCCCTGGTCATCCCCCGTGTCTTCCTCCTGTTCCCCCCACCCTCCGCTCAAGCCCCGTGTCTTCCTCCTGTTCCCCCACCCCCGCTCATGCCCTGTGTCTCTCTCCTGTTCCCCCACCCCCCGTTCATGCCCCGTGTATCTCTCCTGTTCCCCTCCACCCCCTGCTCATGCCCCGTGTTTCTCTCCTGTCCCCCCCACCCACCGCTCATGCCCTGTGTCTCCCTCCTGTCCCTCTGCCCCCCGCTCATGCCCAGTGTATCTCTCCTGTCCCCCCACCCCCCGCTCATGCCCCGTGTCTCTCTCCTGTTCCCCCACCCCCCACTCATGCCCCGTGTCTCCCTCCTATTCCTCCCACCCTCGCTCATGCCCATTGTCTCCCTCCTGTACCCCCCACCCCCCCGCTCATGCCCGTGTCTCTTCTGTTGCCCTCCACCCCCCGCTCATGGCCGTGTCTCTCTCCTGTACCCCCCACCCCCCGCTCATGCCCCGTGTCTTTCTCCTATTCCCCCCACACCCCACTCATGCCCCATGTCTCCCTCCTGTTCCACCCACCACCCGCTCATGCCCCATGTCTCCCTCCTGTACCCCACCACCCAAGCTCATGCCCGTGTCTCTCTCCTGTTGCACCCCACCCCCGCTCATGCCCCGTGTCTCTCTCCTGTTCCCCCCACCCCCCGCTCATGCCCCGTGTCTTTCTCCTGTTCCCCCCACCCCTCGCTCATGCCCCGTGTCTCTCTAATGTTCCCCCCACCCCCCGCTCATGCCCTGTGTCTCCCTCCTGTTCCCCTACCCCCGCTCATGCCCCGTGTCTCTCTCCTGTTCCTCCCACCCCCCTGCTCATGCCCCGTGTCTCTCTTCTGTTCCCCCCACCCCCGCTCATACCCTGTGTCTCTCTCCTGTTACCCCATCCCCACTCATGCCCCGGGTCTTCCTCCTGTACCCCCCACCCCCCGGTCATGCCCTGTGTCTCTCTCCTGTTGCCCCCCACCCCCTCTCATGCCCCGTGTCTCTCTCCTGTTCCCCCCACCCCCTGCCCATGCCCCATGTCTCCCTCCTGTTCCTCCCGCCCCCGGTCATGCCCCGTTACACTCTCTCCTGTTGCCCACCACCCCCCGCTCATGCCCCGTGTCTCTCTCCTGTTCCCCCCACCCCCGCTCATGCCCCGTGTCTCCCTCCTGTTCCCCCCACCCCCACTCATGCCCCGTGTCTCCCTCCTGTTCTGCCCACCGCCCGCTCATGCCCCGTGTCTTCCTCCTGTACCCCCCACCCCCCGGTCATGCCCCGTGATTCCCTCCTGTTCCCACTACCCCCGCTCATGCCCTATGTCTTCCTACTGTTCACCCACCCCCGCTCAGGCCACGTGTCTCCCTCCTGTTCCCCCACCCCTGCTCATGCCCCGTGTCTCTCTCCTGTTCCCGCCACCCCCCGCTCATGCCCCGTGTCTTCCTCTTGTTCCCCCCACCCCCTGCTCATGCCCCATGTCTCCCTCTTGTACCCCCCACCCCCCGCTCATACCTCGTGTCTCTCTCCTGTTCCCCCAACCCACCGCTCATACCCCGTGTCTCTCTCCTGTTCCCCCACCCGACGCTCATGCCCCATGTCTTTCTCCTGTTGCCTTTACCCCCGCTCATGCCCCGTGTCTCCCTCCTGTACCCCCCCACCCCCTGCTCATGCCCCGTGTCTCTCTCCTGTTGCCCCCCACCCCCCGCTCATGCCCCGTGTCTCTCTCCTGTTCCCCCCACCACCCGCTCATGCCATGTGTCTTTCTTCTGTTACCCCCCACCCCCTGGTCATGCCCCGTGTCTCCCTCCTGTTTCCCCCACCCCCTGGTCATGCCCTGTGTCTTCCTCCTGTTCCCCCCACCACCCGCTCATGCCCCGTGTCTTCCTCCTGTTCCCCCCACCCCCGCTCATGCCCCGTGTATCTCTCCTGTTCCCCTCCACCCCCTACTCATGCCCCGTGTTTCTCTCCTGTCCCCCCCACCCACCGCTCATGCCCTGTGTCTCCCTCCTGTCCCTCTGCCCCCCGCTCATGCCCAGTGTGTATCTCCTGTCCCCCCCAGCCCCCGCTCATGCCCCGTGTCTCTCTCCTGTTCACTCCACCCCCGCTCATGCCCCGTGTCTCCCTCCTATTCCTCCCACCCCCGCTCATGCCCCGTGTCTCCCTCCTGTACCCCCCACCCGCCCACTCATGCCCCATGTCTCTTCTGTTGCCCTCCACCCCCCGCTCATGGCCGTGTCTCTCTCCTGTTCCCCCCACCACCCGCTCATGCCCCATGTCTCCCTCCTGTACCCCACCACCCAAGCTCATACCCCGTGTCTCTCTCCTGTTGCACCCCACCCCCGGTCATGCCCTGTGTCTCTCTCCTTTTCCCCCACCCCCCGCTCATGCCCCGTGTCTTTCTCCTGTTCCCACCACCCCTCGCTCATGCCCCGTGCCTCTCTAATGTTCCCCCCACCCCCCACTCATGCCCTGTGTCTCCCTCCTGTTCCCCCACCCCCGCTCATGCCCTGTGTCTCTCTCCTGTTCCTCCCACCCCCCCCGCTCATGCCCCGTGTCTCTCTTCTGTTCCCCCCACCCCCGCTCATGTCCTGTGTCTCTCTCCTGTTCCCCCCATCCCCGCTCATGCCCCGTGTCTTCCTCCTGTACCCCCCAGCCCCCGGTCATGCCCTGTGTCTCTCTCCTGTACCCCCCACCCCCCGCTCATGCCCCGTGTCTTTCTCCTATTCCCCCCACACCCCACTCATGCCCCATGTCTCCCTCCTGTTCCACCCACCACCCGCTCATGCCCCATGTCTCCCTCCTGTACCCCACCACCCAAGCTCATGCCCGTGTCTCTCTCCTGTTGCACCCCACACCCGCTCATGCCCCGTGTCTCTCTCCTGTTCCCCCCACCCCCCGCTCATGCCCCGTGTCTTTCTCCTGTTCCCCCCACCCCTCGCTCATGCCCCGTGTCTCTCTAATGTTCCCCCCACCCCCCGCTCATGCCCTGTGTCTCCCTCCTGTTCCCCTACCCCCGCTCATGCCCCGTGTCTCTCTCCTGTTCCTCCCACACCCCTGCTCATGCCCCGTGTCTCTCTTCTGTTCCCCCCACCCCCGCTCATGCCCTGTGTCTCTCTCCTGTTACCCCATCCCCACTCATGCCCCGGGTCTTCCTCCTGTACCCCCCACCCCCCGGTCATGCCCTGTGTCTCTCTCCTGTTGCCCCCCACCCCCTCTCATGCCCCGTGTCTCTCTCCTGTTCCCCCCACCCCCTGCCCATGCCCCATGTCTCCCTCCTGTTCCTCCCGCCCCCCGGTCATGCCCCGTTACACTCTCTCCTGTTGCCCACCACCCCCCGCTCATGCCCCGTGTCTCTCTCCTGTTCCCCCCACCCCCGCTCATGCCCCGTGTCTCCCTCCTGTTCCCCCCACCCCCACTCATGCCCCGTGTCTCCCTCCTGTTCTGCCCACCGCCCGCTCATGCCCCGTGTCTTCCTCCTGTACCCCCCACCCCCCGGTCATGCCCCGTGATTCCCTCCTGTTCCCACTACCCCCGCTCATGCCCTATGTCTTCCTACTGTTCACCCACCCCCGCTCAGGCCACGTGTCTCCCTCCTGTTCCCCCACCCCTGCTCATGCCCCGTGTCTCTCTCCTGTTCCCCCCACCCCCTGCTCATGCCCTGTGTCTCCCTCCTGTTCCCCCCCCACCCCCCGCTCATGCCCCGTGTCTCCTTCCTGTTCCCGCCACCCCCCGCTCATGCCCCGTGTCTTCCTCTTGTTCCCCCCACCCCCTGCTCATGCCCCATGTCTCCCTCTTGTACCCCCCACCCCCCGCTCATACCTCGTGTCTCTCTCCTGTTCCCCCAACCCACCGCTCATACCCCGTGTCTCTCTCCTGTTCCCCCACCCGACGCTCATGCCCCATGTCTTTCTCCTGTTGCCTTTACCCCCGCTCATGCCCCGTGTCTCCCTCCTGTACCCCCCCACCCCCTGCTCATGCCCCGTGTCTCTCTCCTGTTGCCCCCCACCCCCCGCTCATGCCCCGTGTCTCTCTCCTGTTCCCCCCACCACCCGCTCATGCCATGTGTCTTTCTTCTGTTACCCCCCACCCCCTGGTCATGCCCCGTGTCTCCCTCCTGTTTCCCCCACCCCCTGGTCATGCCCTGTGTCTTCCTCCTGTTCCCCCCACCACCCGCTCATGCCCCGTGTCTTCCTCCTGTTCCCCCCACCCCCGCTCATGCCCCGTGTATCTCTCCTGTTCCCCTCCACCCCCTACTCATGCCCCGTGTTTCTCTCCTGTCCCCCCCACCCACCGCTCATGCCCTGTGTCTCCCTCCTGTCCCTCTGCCCCCCGCTCATGCCCAGTGTGTATCTCCTGTCCCCCCCAGCCCCCGCTCATGCCCCGTGTCTCTCTCCTGTTCCCTCCACCCCCGCTCATGCCCCGTGTCTCCCTCCTATTCCTCCCACCCCCGCTCATGCCCCGTGTCTCCCTCCTGTACCCCCCACCCGCCCACTCATGCCCCATGTCTCTTCTGTTGCCCTCCACCCCCCGCTCATGGCCGTGTCTCTCTCCTGTTCCCCCCACCACCCGCTCATGCCCCATGTCTCCCTCCTGTACCCCACCACCCAAACTCATACCCCGTGTCTCTCTCCTGTTGCACCCCACCCCCGGTCATGCCCTGTGTCTCTCTCCTTTTCCCCCACCCCCCGCTCATGCCCCGTGACTTTCTCCTGTTCCCACCACCCCTCGCTCATGCCCCGTGCCTCTCTAATGTTCCCCCCACCCCCCACTCATGCCCTGTGTCTCCCTCCTGTTCCCCCACCCCCGCTCATGCCCTGTGTCTCTCTCCTGTTCCTCCCACCCCCCCGCTCATGCCCCGTGTCTCTCTTCTGTTCCCCCCACCCCGCTCATGTCCTGTGTCTCTCTCCTGTTCCCCCCATCCCCGCTCATGCCCCGTGTCTTCCTCCTGTACCCCCCAGCCCCCGGTCATGCCCTGTGTCTCTCTCCTGTTGCCCCCCACCCCCTGCTCATGCCCCGTGTCTCTCTCCTGTTCCCCCTACCCCCGCTCATGCCCCATGTCTCCCTCCTGTTCCCCCCACCCCCGGTCATGCCCCGTTTCTCTCTCCTGTTGCCCTCCACCCCCTACTCATGCCCCGTATCTCTCTTCTGTTCCCCCCACCCCCGCTCATGCCCCGTGTCTCCCTCCTGTTCCCCCACCCCCACTCATGCCCCGTGTCTCCCTCCTGTTCTGCCCACCCCCCACTCATGCCCCGTGTCTCTCTCCTGTTCCCCCCATCCCAGCTCATGCCCTTTGTCTTCCTCCTGTACCCCCCACCCCCCGGTCATGACCCGTGTCTCTCTCCTGTTGCCCCCCACCCTCCGCTCATGCCCCGTGTCTCTCTCCTGTTCCCCACACCCCCTGCTCATGCCCCGTTTCTCTCTCCTGTTACCCTCCACCCCCTGCTCATGCCCCGTGTCTCTCTCCTGTTCCCCCCACCCCTTCTCATGTCCCATGTCTCCCTCCTGTTCCCCCACCCCCACTCATGCCCCTTGTCTCCCTCCTGTTCTACCCACCCCCCGCTCATGCCCTGTGTCTCTCTTCTGTCCCCCCACCCACCGCTCATGCCCTGTGTCTCACTCCTGTCCCTCTGCCCCCCGCTCATGCCCTGTGTATCTCTCTTGTTCCCCCCACCCCCCGCTCATGCCCCGTGTCTCTCTCCTGTTCCCCCCACCCCCCGCTCATGCCCCGTGTCTCCCTCCTGTTCCTCCCACCCCCGCTCATGCCCCGTGTCTCCCTCCTGTACCCCCCACCCGCCTGCTCATGCCCCGTGTCTCTCTTCTGCTGCCCTCCACCCCCCGCTCATGGCCGTGTTTCTCTCCTGTTCCCCCCACCCCCCGCTCATGCCCCGTGTCTCTCTCCTGTTCCCCCCACCACCCGCTCATGCCCCATGTCTTTCTTCTGTTTCCCCCACCCCCTGGTCATCCCCCGTGTCTTCCTCCTGTTCCCCCCACCCTCCGCTCAAGCCCCGTGTCTTCCTCCTGTTCCCCCACCCCCGCTCATGCCCCGTGTCTCTCTCCTGTTCCCCCACCCCCGGTCATGCCCCGTGTATCTCTCCTGTTCCCCTCCACCCCCTGCTCATGCCCCGTGTTTCTCTCCTGTCCCCCCCACCCACCGCTCATGCCCTGTGTCTCCCTCCTGTCCCTCTGCCCCCCGCTCATGCCCAGTGTATCTCTCCTGTCCCCCCACCCCCCGCTCATGCCCCGTGTCTCTCTCCTGTTCCCCCACCCCCCACTCATGCCCCTTGTCTCCCTCCTATTCCTCCCACCTCCGCTCATGCCCATTGTCTCCCTCCTGTACCCCCCACCCCCCGCTCATGCCCGTGTCTCTTCTGTTGCCCTCCACCCCCCGCTCATGGCCGTGTCTCTCTCCTGTACCCCCCACCCCCCGCTCATGCCCCGTGTCTTTCTCCTATTCCCCCCACACCCCACTCATGCCCCATGTCTCTCTCCTGTTCCCCCATCCCCGCTCATGCCCCGTGTCTTCCTCCTGTGCCCCCCACCCCCGGTCATGCCCTGTTTCTCTCTCCTGTTGCCCCCCACCCCCTGCTCATGCCCTGTGTCTCTTTCCTGTTCCCCCCACCCCCTGCTCATGCCCCGTGTCTCTTTCCTGTTCCCCCCACCCCCCGCTCATGCCCCGTTTCTCTCTCCTGTTGCCCTCCACCCCCTGCTCATGCCCCGTTTCTCTCTCCTGTTGCCCTCCACCCCCGCTCATGCCCCGTTCTCCCTCCTGTTCCCCCACCCCCGCTCATGCCCCGTTTCTCCCTCCTGTTCCCCCCACCCCCACTCATGCCCCGTGTCTCCCTCCTGTTCTGGCCACCTCCCACTCATGCCCCGTGTCTCTCTTCTGTCCCCCCAGATCCCGCTCATGTCCCGTGTCTCTCTCCTGTTCCCCCCCACCCACCGCTCATGCCACATGTCTCCCTCCTGTACCCCCACCCCCTGATCATGCCCCATGTCTCTCTTCTGTTCACCCCACCCCCTGCTCATGCCCTGTGTTTTCCTCCTGTTCCCCCAACCCCTGCTCATGCCCTGTGTCTCTCTCCTGTTCTCCCACCCCCGCTCATGCCCCGTGTCTTTCTCCTGTTCCCCCCGCCCCCTGCTCATGCCCCGTGTCTCCTTCCTGTTCCCCCACCCCCTGGTCATGCCCTGTGTCTTCCTCCTGTTCCCCCCAACCCCTGCTCATGCCCCGTGTCTCACTCCTGTTCCCCCCACACCTGCTCATGCCCTGTGCTTTCCTCCTTTTCCCCCCACCCCCCACTCATGCCCCGTGTCTCCCTCCTGTTCCCCCACCCCCCCGCTCATGCCCCATGTCTCTCTCCTGTTTCCCCCCACCCCCGCTCATGCCCCGTGTCTCTCTTCTGTTCCCCCCACCCCCCGCTCATGCCCCATGTCTCCCTCCTGTTCCCACCACCCCCGCTCATGCCCCGTGTCTCTCTCTTGTTCCCCCCACCCCCCTCTCATGCCCCGTGTCTCTCTTCTGTCCCCCCAGCCCCCGCTCATGCCCCGTGTCTCTCTCCTGTTTCCCCACCCACCGCTCATGCCGCATGTCTCCCTCCTGTACCCCCCACCCCCTGATCATGCCCCGTGTCTCTCTCCTGTTCCCCGCACCCCATATCATGCCCCGTGGCTTCCTCCTGTTCACTCCAGCCCATGCTCATCCCTGCGTGTCTCTCTTCTGTTCACCCCACCCCCTGCTCATGCCCTGTGTTTTCCTCCTGTTCCCCACAACCCCTGCTCATGCCCTGTGTCTCTCTCCTGTTGCCCCCCACCCCCGCTCATGCCCCATGTCTCTCTCCTGTTCTCCCACCCCTGCTCATGCCTCGTGTCTTTCTCCTGTTCCCCCCCACCCCTGCTCATGCCCTGTGTTTTCGTCCTTTTCCCCCCACCCCCCACTCTTGCCCCGTGTCTCCCTCCTGTTCCCCCATCCCCCTGCTCATGCCCCGTGTCTCTCTCCTGTTTCCCCCCACCCCCCGCTCATGCCCCGTGTTTCTCTCCTGTTCCCCCATCCCCCACTCATGCCCCGTGGCTCCCTCCTGTCCCCCACCCCCGCTCATGCCCAGTGTATCTCTCCTGTTCCCCCCAAACCCCTGCTCATGCCCCGTGTCTCTCATGTTCCCCCCACCCCCGCTCATGCCCCGTGTCTCTCTCCTGTTCCCCCCACTCCCCGCTCATGCCCCGTGTCTCTCTCCTGTTCCCCCCCACTCCCTGCTCATGCCCCGTGTCTCTCTCCTGTTCCCCCCCACGCCCCGCTCATGCCCCGTGTTTCCTCCAGTTCCCCCCACACCCGCTCATGCCCCGTGTCTCCCTCCTGTTCCCCCACACCCGCTCATGCCCCGTGTCTCCCTCCTGTACCCCCCACCCCCCGCTCATGCCCTGTGTCTCTATCCTGTTCCCCCCACCCCCCACTCATGCCCCGTGTCTCCCTCCTGTAACCCACCAGCCCCGCTCATGCCCCGTGTCTCTCTCCTGTTGCCGCCCACCCCTGCTCATGCCCCATGTCTCTATCCTGTTCCCCCAACTCCCCGCTCATGCCCTGTATCTTTCTCCTGTTTCCCCCCACCCCCTGCTCATGCCCTGTGTCTCTCTCCTGTTCCCCCCACCCCTCGCTCATGCCCCGTGTCTCCCTAATGTTCCCCCCACCCCCCGCTCATGCCCCGTGTCTCTCTTCTGTTCCCCCCACCCCCGCTCATGCCCCATGTCTCTCTCCTTTTCCCCCACTCCCGCTCATGCCCCGTGTCTCCCTCCTGTACCCTTTCACCCCCTGCTCATGCCCCATATCTCTCTCCTGTTGCCACCCACCCCTCGCTCATGCTCCGTGTCTCTCTCCTGTTCCCCCCACTCATGCCCCATGTCTCCCTCCTGTTCCCCCCACCCCCCACTCATGCCGCGTGCCTCTCTCCTGTTCCCCCACCCCCCGCTCATGCCCCGGGTCTCTCTCATGTTCCGCCCACCCGCCGCTCATGCCCCTGTCTCCCTCCTGTTCCCCCCACCCCCTGCCCCGTGCCTCTCTCCTGTTCCCCCACCCCCTGCTCATGCCCTGTGTCTCCCTCCTGTTCCCCCACCCCCCGCTCATGCCCCGGGTCTCTCTCATGTTGCGCCCACCCCCCGCTCATGCCCCTGTCTCCCTCCTGTACCCCCACCCCCCGCTCATGCCCCGTGTCTCTCTCCTGTTGCCCCCACCCCCTGCTCATGCCCCGTGTCTCTCTCCTGTTCCTCCCACCCCCAGCTCATGCCCCGTGTCTTCTTCCTGTTCCCCCCACCCCAAGCTCATGCCCCATGTCTTTCTCCTGTTGCCTGCACTCCCGCTCATGCCCCGTGTCTCCCTCCTGTACCCACCCACCCCCTGCTCATGCCCCGTGTCTCTCTCCTGTTGCCCCCCACCCCCCGCTCATGCCCCGTGTCTTTCTCCTGTTCCCCCCACCACCCTCTCATTTCCCTTGTCTTTCTTCTGTTACCCCCCACCCCCTGCTCATGCCCCGTCTCTCCCTCCTGTTTCCCCCACCCCGTGGTCATGCCCCGTGTCTTCCTCCTTTTCCCCCCACCCCCCGCTCATACCCCGTGTCTTCCTCCTGTTCCCCCCCACCCCCGCTCATGCCCCGTGTCTCTCCTGTTCTCCACGCCCCCCGTTCATCCCCCGTGTATCTCTCCTGTTCCCCTCCACCCCCTGCTCATGCTCCGTGTTTCTCTCTTGTCCCCCCACCCACCGCTCATGCCCTGTGTCTCCCTCCTGTCTCTCTGCCCCCCGCTCATGCCCAGTGTATCTCTCCTGTCCCCCCCTCCCCCGCTCATGCCCCGTGTCTCTCTCCTGTTCCCCCTACCCCCCACTCATGCCCCGTGTCTCCCTCCTATTCCTCCCACCCCCGCTCATGCCCTATGTATCCCTCCTGTACCCCCCAACCGCCCGCTCATGCCCTGTGTCTCTCTTCTGTTGCCCTCCACCGCCCGCTCATGGCCGTGTCTCTGTCCTGTTCCCCCCACCCCCCGCTCATGCCCCATGTCTCCCTCCTGTTCCCCCCACCACCCGCTCATGCCCCATGTCTCCCTCCTGTACCCCACCACCCAAGCTCATGCCCCGTGTCTCTCTCCTGTTGCACCCCACCCCCGGTCATGCCCCGTGTCTCTCTCCTGTTCCCCCCTCCCCCCGCTCATGTCCCGTGTCTTTCTCCTGTTTCCCCACCCCTCGCTCATGCCCTGTGTCTCCCTCCTGTTCCCCCACCCAGGCTCATGCCCTGTGTCTCTCTCCTGTTCCTCCCACCCCCCGCTCATGCCCCGTGTCTCTCTTCTGTTCCCCCACCCCCGCTCATGCCCTGTGTCTCTCTCCTGTTCCCCCATCCCCGCTCATGCCCTGTGTCTTCCTCCTGTACCCCCCACCCCCCGCTCATGCCCCGTGTCTCTCTCCTGTTCCCCACACCCCCGCTCATGCCCCATATCTCCCTCCTGTTCCCCCCACCCCCCGATCATGTCCCGTTTCACTCTCCTGTTGCCCTCCACCCCCTGCTCATGCCCCGTGTCTTTCTCCTGTTCCCCCACCCCCGCTCATGCCCCATGTCTCCCGCCTGTTCCCACCACCCCCACTCATGCCCCGTGTCTCCCTGTTCTGCTCACCCCCCGCTCATGCCCCGTGTCTCTCTTCTGTCCCCCCACCCACCGCTCATGCCCTGTCTCCCTCCTGTCCCTCTGCCCCCGCTCATGCCCACTGTATCTCTCTTGTTCCCCCCACCCGCCGCTCATGCCCCGTGTCTCTCTCCTGTTCCCCCCGCTCATGCCCCGTGTCTCTCTTCTGTTGCCCTCCACTCCCCGCTCATGGCCGTGTCTCTCTCCTGTTCCCCCCACCCCCCGCTCATGCCCCGTGTCTTTCTCCTGTTCCCCCCACACCCCGCTCATGCCCCATGTCTCCCTCCTGTTCCCCCACCACAAGCTCATGCCCCATGTCTCCCTCCTGTACCCCACCACCCAAGCTCATGCCCCATGTCTCTCTCCTGTTGCACCACACCCCCGGTCATGCCCCGTGTCTCTCCTGTTCCCCCCCACCCCCCGCTCATGCCCCGTGTCTTTCTCCTGTTCCCCCCACCCCTCGCTCATGCCCAGTGTCTCTCTAATGTTCCACCCACCCCCCGCTCATGCTCTGTGTCTCCCTCCTGTTCGCCCACCCCCGCTCATGCCCCGTGTCTCTCTCCTGTTCCTCCCACTCCCCCGCTCATGCCCCGTGTCTCTCTTCTGTTCCCCCCACCCCCGCTCATGCCCTGTGTCTCTCTCCTTTTCCCCCATCCCCGCTCATGCCCCGTGTCTTCCTCCTGTACCCCCATCCCCCAGTCATGCCATGTGTCTCTCTCCTGTTGCCTCTCACCCCCCGCTCATGCCCCGTGTCTCTCTCCTGTTCCCCCCACCCCCTGCTCATGTCCCATGTCTCCCTCCTGTTTCCCCCACCCCCTGGTCATGCCCCGTTTCTCTCTCCTGTTGCCCTCCACCCCCTACTCATGCCTCGTGTCTCTCTCCTGTTCCCCCACCCCTGCTCATGCCCCGTGTCTCCCTCCTGTTCCCCCACCCCCACTCATGCCCCGTGTCTCCCTCCTGTTCTACCCACCCCCTGCTCATGCCCCGTGTCTCTCTCCTGTTCCCCCATCCCAGCTCATGCCCCGTGTCTTCCTCCTGTACCCCCCATACCCCGGTCATGCCCCGTGTCTCTCTCCTGTTGCCCCCCACCCCCTGCTCATGCCCCGTGTCTCTCTCCTGTTCCCCACACCCCCCGCTCAGCCCCCATGTCTCCCTCCTGTTCCCCCCACCCCCGGTCATGCCCCGTTTCTCTCTCCTGTTGTTCTCCACCCCCTGCTCATGCCCCGTGTCTCTCTCCTGTTCCCCCCACCCCTGCTCATGCCCCGTGTCTCCCTCCTGTTCCCCCCACCCCCACTCATGCCCCGTGCCTCCCTCCTGTTCCCCCAACCCCTGCTCATGCCCTGTGTCTCTCTCCTGTTGCCCCCCACCCCCTGGTCATGCCCCGTTTCTCTCTCCTGTTCTCCCACCCCCGCTCATGCCCAGTGTCTTTCTCCTGTTCCCCCCCCGCCCCCTGCTCATGCCCCGTGTCTTCCTCCTGTTCCCCCCACCCCCTGGTCATGCCCTGTGTCTTCCTCCTGTTCCCCACCCCCTGCTCATGCCCCGTGTCTCTTTCCTGTTCCCCCCACACCTGCTCATGCCCTGTGTTTTCCTCCTTTTCCCACCACCCCCCACTCATGCCCCGTGTCTCCCTCCTGTTCCCCCACCCCCCCGCTCATGCCCCGTGTCTCCCTCCTGTTTCCCCCCACCCCTCGCTCATGCCCACTGTCTCTCTAATGTACCCCCCGCTCATGCCCTGTGTCTCCCTCCTGTTCGCCCCCACCCCCGCTCATGCCCCGTGTCTCTCTCCTGTTCCTCCCACCCCCCCCCGCTCATGCCCTGTTTCTCTCTTCAGTTCCCCCCACCCCCCGGTCATGCCCCGTTTCTCTCTCCTGTTGCCCTCCACCCCCTGCTCATGCCCCGTGTCTCTCTCCTGTTCCCCCAACCCCCCGCTCATGCCCCGTGTCTCTTCTGACCCCCAGCCCTCGCTCATGCCCCGTGTCTCCCTTCTGTTCCCCCCACCCCCACTCATGCCCCGTGTCTCCCTCCTGTTCTGCCCACCCCCCGCTCATGCCCCGTGTCTCTCTTCTGACCCCCACCCCTCGCTCATGCCCCGTGTCTCTCTCCTGTTCCCCCCACCCCAATCATGCCCCGTGGCTTCCTCCTGTTCACTCCAGCCCATGCTCATGCCCTGTATTTTCCTCCTGTTCCCCCCAACCCCCGCTCATGCCCTGTGTCTCTCTCCTGTTGCCCCCACCCCCGCTCATGCCGCATGTCTCTCTCCTGTTCTCCCACCCCCGCTCATGCCCCGTGTCTCCCTCCTGTTCCCCCCACCCCCTGGTCATGCCCTGTGTCTTCCTCCTGTTCCCCCCACCCCCTGCTCATGCCCCGTGTCTCTCCAGTTCCCCCCACACCTGCTCATGCCCTGTGTTTTCCTCCTTTTCCCACCACCCCCCACTCATGCCCCGTGTGTCCCTACTGTTCCCCCACCCCCCCGCTCATGCCCCGTGTCTCTCTCCTGTTTCCCCCCACTCCCGCTCATGCCCTGTGTCTCCGTCCTGTTCCCCCCACCCCCCGCTCATACCCCGTGTCTTCCTCCTGTTCCCCCCACCCCCCCGCTCATGCCCTGTGTCTCCCTCGTGTACCCCCAACCCCCGCTCATAGCCCGTGTCTTCCTCCTGTTCCCCCCACCCCCCCGCTCATGCCCCGTGTCTCCCTCGTGTACCCCAAACCCCCGCTCATAGCCCGTGTCTCTCTCCTATTCCCCCCACCTCCCGCTCATGCCCCGTGTCTCTCTCCTGTTCCCCCCACCCAACGCTCATGCCCCATGGCCCCATGTCTTTCTTCTGTTGCCTGCACCCCCCGCTCATGCCCCGTGTCTACCTCCTGTTTCCCCCCACCCCCTGCTCATGCCCCGTGTCTCTCCAGTTCCCCCCACACCTGCTCATGCCCTGTGTTTTCCTCCTTTTCCCACCACCCCCCACTCATGCCCCGTGTGTCCCTACTGTTCCCCCACCCCCCCGCTCATGCCCCGTGTCTCTCTCCTGTTTCCCCCCACTCCCGCTCATGCCCTGTGTCTCCGTCCTGTTCCCCCCACCCCCCGCTCATAGCCCGTGTCTTCCTCCTGTTCCCCCCACCCCCCCGCTCATGCCCCGTGTCTCCCTCCTGTTCCCCCCACCCCCTGGTCATGCCCTGTGTCTTCCTCCTGTTCCCCCCACCCCCTGCTCATGCCCCGTGTCTCTCTCCTGTTTCCCCCCACCCCCCACTCATGCCTTGTGTCTCCCTCCTGTTCCCCCACCCCCTGCTCATGCACTGTGTCTCTCTCCTGTTCCGCCCACCCCCCGCTCATGCCCCGTGTCTCTCTCCTGTTCCCCCCACCCACCGCTCATGCCCCGTGTCTCCCTCCTGTACCCCCTACCCCCTGCTCATGCCCCATGTCTCCCTCCTGTTCCCCCACCCCCCTGCTCATGCCCCGTGTCTCTCTCCTGTTTCCCCCCACCCCCCACTCATGCCTTGTGTCTCCCTCCTGTTCCCCCCACCCCCCGGTCATGCCCCGTTTCTCTCTCCTCTTCCCCCCACCCCCGCTCATGCCCCGTGTCTCCCTCCTGTTCCCACCACCCCCACTCATGCCCCGTGTCTCCCTCCTGTTCTGCCCACCCCCCGCTCATGCCCTGTGTCTCTCTCCTGTTCCCCATCCCAGCTCATGCCCCGTGTCTTCCTCCTGTACCCCCCCACCCCCCGGTCATGCCCTGTGTCTCTCTCCTGTTCCCCACACCCCCGCTCATGCCCCATGTCTCCCTCCTGTTCCCCCCACCCCCCGGTCTTGCACCGTTTCTCTCTCCTGTTGCCCTCCAACCCCTGCTCATGCCCCGGGTCTCTCTCCTGTTCCCCCCACCCCCGCTCATGCCCCGGGTCTCTCTCCTGTTCCCCCCACCCCCGCTCATGCCCCGTGTCTCCCTCCTGTTCCCCCACCCCCACTCATGCCCCGTGACTCCCTCCTGTTCTGCCCACCCCCCGCTAATGCCCCGTGTCTCTCTTCTGTCCCCCCACCCACCGCTCATGCCCTGTGTCTCTCTTCTGTTCCCTCCACCCCCCGCTCATGCCCCATGTCTCCCTCCTGTTCCCCCCACCCCCCGGTCATGCACCGTTTCTCTCTCCTATTGCCCTCCAACCCCTGCTCATGCCCCGTGTCTCTCTCCTGTTCCCCCCACCCCCGCTCATGCCCCGTGTCTCCCTCCTGTTCCCCCCACCCCCACTCATGCCCCGTGTCTCCCTCCTGTTCTGCCCACCCCCCGCTCATGCCCCGTGTCTCTCTTCTGTCCCCCCACCCACCGCTCATGCCCTGTGTCTCTCTTCTGTTCCCCCCACCCCCCGCTCATGCCCCTTGTCTCCCTCCTGTTCCCCACTCCCCCCGCTCATGCCCCGTGTCTCCCTCCTGTTCCTCCCACCCCCGCTCATGCCCCAAGTCTCCCTCCTGTTCCTCCCACCCCCGCTCATGCCCCGTGTCTCCCTCCTGTTCCCACCATCCCGCTCATGCTTCGTGTCTCTCTCCTGTTCCCCCAACCCCCCGCTCATGCCCCGTGTCTCTCTCCTGTTCCCCCACCGCCCCCTTATGCCCTGTGTCTTCCTCCTGTTCCCCCACCCCCGCTCAGGCCCCGTGTCTCCCTCCTGTTCCCCCCCCGCTCATGCCCCGTGTCTCACTCCTGTTCCTCCCACCCCCCGCTCATGCCCCATGTCGTCCTCCTGTTCCCCCCACCCCCTGCTCATGCCACATGTCTCCCTCCTGTTCCCCCCACCCCCCGGTCATGCCCCGTTTCTCTCTCCTGTTGCCCTCCACCCCCTGCTCATGCCCCGTGTCTCTCTCCTGTTCACCCCACCCCCGCTCATGCCCCGTGTCTCCCTCCTGTTCCCCCCACCCCCACTCATGCCCCGTGTCTCCCTCCTGTTCTGCCCACACCCCGCTCATGTCCCGTGTCTCTCTCCTGTTGCCCCCCACCCCCGCTCATGCCCCGTGTCTCTCTCCTGTTCCCCACACCCCCTGCTCATGCCCCATGTCTCCCTCCTGTTCCCCACACCCCCTGGTCATGCCCCATTTCTCTCTCCTGTTGCCCTCCACCCCCTGCTCATGCCCTGTGTCTCTCTCCTGTTCCCCCCACCCACCGCTCATGCCGCATGTCTCCCTCCTGTACCCCCAACCCCTGATCATGCCCCGTGTCTCTCTCCTGTTCCCCCCACCCCCAATCATGCCCTGTGTTTTCCTCCTTTTCCCCCCACCCCCACTCATGCCCTGAGTCTCCCTCCTGTTCCCCCACCCCCCCGCTCATGCCCTGTGTCTCTCTCCTGTTCCCCCACCATCCGCTCATGCCCCGTGTGTTTCTTCTGTTACCCCCACCCCCTGCTCATGCCCCGTGTCTCCCTCCTGTTCCCCCCACCCCCCGCTCATGCCCCGTGTCTCCCTCCTGTTCCCCCCACCCCCCGCTTATGCCCCGTGACTCTCTCCTGTTCCCCCCACCCCCGCTCATGCCCCGTGTCTCCCTCCTGTAACCCCCACCCCCTGCTCATGACCCGTGTCCCTCTCCTGTTGCCCCACCCCCCGCTCATGCCCTGTGTCCCTCTCCTGTTCCCCCACCACCCGCTCATGCCCCGTGTGTTTCTTCTGTTACCCCCCACCACCTGCTCATGCCCCGTGTCTCCCTCCTGTTTCCCCCACCCCCCGGTCATGCCCCGTGTCTTCCTCCTGTTCCCCCCCACCCCCCGCTCATGCCCCGTGTCTTCCTCCTGTTCCCCCCACCCCCGCTCATGCCCCGTGTCTCTCTCCTGTTTCCCCCACCCCCGCTCATGCCCGTGTATCTCTCCTGTTCACCCCCACCCCCTGCTCATGCCCCGTGTCTCTCTCCTGCCCCCCCACACCCGCTCATGCCCCATGTTTCCTCCTGTCCCTCTACCCCCACTCATGCCCAGTGTATCTCTCCTGTTCCCCCACCCCCTGCTCATGCCCCATGTCTCTCTCCTGTTCCCCCACCCCCTGATCATGCCCCGTGTCTCCCTACTGTTCCCACCACCCCGCTCATGCCCCGTGTCTCTCTCCTGTTCCCGCCACCCCGCACATGCTTCGTGTCTCTCTCCTGTTCCCCCCACCCCCCGCTCATGCCCCATGTCCCTCTCCTGTTCCCCCACCGCCCCTCATGCCCTGTGTCTTCCTCCTGTTGCCCCCACCCCCTGCTCATGCCCTGTGTCTCCCTCCTGTTCCCCCCACCCCCCGCTCATGCCCTGTGTCTCCTTCCTGTTCCCCCCACCCCCTGCTCATGCCCCGTGTCTTCCTCCTGTTCCCCCCACCCCCCCGCTCATGCCCTGTCTCTTCCTCCTGTTCCCCCCACCCCCCTCATGCCCCATGTCGCCCTCCTGTTCCCCCCACCCCCTGCTCATGCCCTGTGTCTCTCTCCAGTTCCGACCATCCCCCGCTCATGGCCCGTGTCTCTCTTCTGTTCCCCCCAGCCACTGCTCATGCCCTGTGTCTCTCTCCTGTTCCCCCACCCACCGCTCATGCCCCGTGTCTTCCTCCTGTTCCCCCCACCCCCGCTCATGCCCCGTGTCTTCCTCCTGTTCGTCCCAGCCCCCGCTCATGCCCCGTGTCTCTCTCCTGTTCCTCCCACCCCCTGCTCATGCCCTGTGTTTTCCTCCTGTTTCCCCCACCCCTGCTCATGCCCTCTGTCTCTATCCTGTTGCCCCCCAGCCCCCGCTCATGACCCGTGTCTCTCTCTCCTGTTCCCCCCACCCCCTGCTCTTGCCCCGTGTCTCCCTCCTGTTCCCCCCACCCCCTGGTCATGCCCTGTGTCTTGCTCCTGTTCCCCCCACCCCCTGCTCATGCCCCGTGTCTCTCTCCTGTTCCCCCACCCCTGCTCATGCCCTGTGTTTTCCTCCTTTTCCCTCCACCCCCCGGTCATGCCCCGTGTCTCTCTCCTGTTCCCCCCACCCCCACTCATGCCCCGTGTCTCCCTCCTGTTCTGCCCACCCCCCGCTCATGCCCCGTGTCTCTCTTCTGACCCCCAGCCCTCGCTCATGCCCCGTGTCTCTCTCCTGTTCCCCCCACCCACCGCTCATGCCGCATGTCTCCCTCCTGTACCCCCGACCCCCTGATCATGCCCCGTGTCTCTCTCCTGTTCCCCCCACCCCAATCATGCCCCGTGGCTTCCTCCTGTTCACTCCAGCCCATGCTCATGCCCTGTGTTTTCCTCCTGTTCCCCCCAACCCCTGCTCATGCCCTGTGTCTCTCTCCTGTTGCCCCCACCCCGGCTCATGCCGCATGTCTCTCTCCTGTTCTCCCACCCCCGCTCATGCCCCGTGTCTCCCTCCTGTTCCCCCCACCCCCTGGTCATGCCCTGTGTCTTCCTCCTGTTCCCCCCACCCCCTGCTCATGCCCCGTGTCTCTCCTGTTCCCCCCACACCTGCTCATGCCCTGTGTTTTCCTCCTTTTCCCACCACCCCCACTCATGCCCCGTGTGTCCCCTCCTGTTCCCCCACCCCCCCGCTCATGCCCCGTGTCTCTCTCCTGTTTCCCCCCACTCCCGCTCATGCCCTGTGTCTCCGTCCTGTTCCCCCCACCCCCCACTCATGCCCCGTGTCTCTCTCCTGTTCCCCCCACCCCCCGCTCATGCCCCGTGTATCCTTCCTGTTCCCCCCACCCCCCGCTCATACCCCGTGTCTTCCTCCTGTTCCCCCCACCCCCCCGCTCATGCCCCGTGTCTCCCTCGTGTACCCCCAACCCCCGCTCATAGCCCGTGTCTCTCTCCTATTCCCCCCACCTCCCGCTCATGCCCCGTGTCTCTCTCCTGTTCCCCCCACCCCACGCTCATGCCCCATGGCCCCATGTCTTTCTTCTGTTGCCTGCACCCCCCGCTTATGCCCCGTGTCTACCTCCTGTTTCCCCCAATCCGCGGTCATGCCCTGTCTCTTCCTCCTGTTCCCCCACACCCCTCATGCCCCGTGTCTCCCTCCTGTTCCCCCCACCCCCTGCTCATGCCCTGTGTCTCTCCCCTGTTCCGCCCACCCCCCGCTCATGCCCCGTGTCTCCCTCCTGTACCCCCTACCCCCCACTCATGCCCCGTGTCTCCCTCCTGTTCCCCCACCCCCCCCGCTCATGCCCCGTGTCTCTCTCCTGTTTCCCCCCACCCCCCACTCATGCCTTGTGTCTCCCTCCTGTTCCCCCCACCCCCTGCTCATGCACTGTGTCTCTCTCCTGTTCCGCCCACCCCCCGCTCATGCCCCGTGTCTCTCTCCTGTTCCCCCCACCCACCGCTCATGCCCCGTGTCTCCCTCCTGTACCCCCTACCCCCTGCTCATGCCCCATGTCTCCCTCCTGTTCCCCCCACCCCCCGCTCATGCCCCGTTTCTCTCTCCTCTTCCCCCCACCCCCGCTCATGCCCCGTGTCTCCCTCCTGTTCCCACCACCCCCACTCATGCCCCGTGTCTCCCTCCTGTTCTGCCCACCCCCCGCTCATGCCCCGTGTCTCTCTCCTGTTCCCCCATCCCAGCTCATGCCCCGTGTCTTCCTCCTGTACCCTCCCCACCCCCTGGTCATGCCCTGTGTCTCTCTCCTGTTCCCCACACCCCCCGCTCATGCCCCATGTCTCCCTCCTGTTCCCCCCACCCCCCGGTCTTGCACCGTTTCTCTCTCCTGTTGCCCTCCAACCCCTGCTCATGCCCCGGGTCTCTCTCCTGTTCCCCCCACCCCCGCTCATGCCCTGTGTCTCCCTCCTGTTCCCCCACCCCCACTCATGCCCCGTGTCTCCCTCCTGTTCTGCCCACCCCCCGCTCATGCCCCGTGTCTCTCTTCTGTCCCCCCACCCACCGCTCATGCCCTGTGTCTCTCTTCTGTTCCCTCCACCCCCGCTCATGCCCCATGTCTCCCTCCTGTTCCCCCCACCCCCCGGTCATGCACCGTTTCTCTCTCCTATTGCCCTCCAACCCCTGCTCATGCCCCGTGTCTCTCTCCTGTTCCCCCCACCCCCGCTCATGCCCCGTGTCTCCCTCCTGTTCCCCCCACCCCCACTCATGCCCCGTGTCTCCCTCCTGTTCTGCCCACCCACCACTCATGCCCCGGGTCTCCCTCTTGTTCTGCCCACCCCCCGCTCATGCCCCGTGTCTCTCTTCTGTCCCCCCACCCACCGCTCATGCCCTGTGTCTCTTCTGTTCCCCCCAACCCCCGCTCATGCCCCTTGTCTCCCTCCTGTTCCCCCCTCCCCCCGCTCATGCCCCGTGTCTCCCTCCTGTTCCTCCCACCCCCGCTCATGCCCCATGTCTCCCTCCTGTTCCTCCCACCCCCGCTCATGCCCTGTGTCTCCCTCCTGTTCCCACCATCCCGCTCATGCTTCGTGTCTCTCTCCTGTTCCCCCAACCCCCCGCTCATGCCCCGTGTCTCTCTCCTGTTCCCCCACTGCCCCCTCGTCCCCTGTGTCTTCCTCCTGTTCCCCCACCCCCGCTCAGGCCCCGTGTCTCCTCCTGTTCCCCCCCCCGCTCAGGCCCCGTGTCTCACTCCTGTTCCTCCCACCCCCCGCTCATGCCCCATGTCGTCCTCCTGTTCCCCCCAACCCCTGCTCATGCCCCATGTCTCCCTCCTGTTCCCATCACCCCCCGGTCATGCCCCGTTTCTCTCTCCTGTTGCCCTCCACCCCCTGCTCATGCCCCGTGTCTCTCTCCTGTTCACCCCACCCCCGCTCATGCCCCGTGTCTCCCTCCTGTTCCCCCCACCCCCACTCATGCCCCGTGTCTCCCTCTTGTTCTGCCCACACCCCGCTCATGCCCCGTGTCTCTCTCCTGTTGCCCCCCACCCCCCGCTCATGCCCCGTGTCTCTCTCCTGTTCCCCACACCCCCTGCTCATGCCCCATGTCTCCCTCCTGTTCCCCACACCCCCTGGTCATGCCCCGTTTCTCTCTCCTGTTGCCCTCCACCCCCTGCTCATGCCCTGTGTCTCTCTCCTGTTCCCCCCACCCACCGCTCATGCCGCATGTCTCCCTCCTGTTCCCCCCACCCCCACTCATGCCCCGTGTCTCCCTCCTGTTCTGCCCACCCCCCGCTCATGCCCCCTGTCTCTCTTCTGTCCCCCCACCCACCGCTCATGCCCTGTGTCTCCCTCCTGTCCCTCTGCCCCCGCTCATGCCCACTGTATCTCTCTTGTTCCCCCCACCCCCCGCTCATGCCCCGTGTCTCTCTGCTGTTCCCCCCACCCCCCGCTCATGCCCTGTCTCCCTCCTGTTCCTCCCACCCCCGCTCATGCCCCGTGTCTCCCTCCTGTACCCCCCACCCACCTGCTCATGCCCTGTGTCTCTCTTCTGTTGCCCTCCACCCCCCCTCTCATGGCCGTGTCTCTCTCCTGTTCCCCCCACCCCCCGCTCATGCCCTGTGTCTCCCTCCTGTTCCCCCCACCACAAGCTCATGCCCCATGTCTCCCTCCTGTACCCCACCACCCAAGCTCATGCCCCATATCTCGCTCCTGTTGCACCCCACCCCCAGTCATGCCCCGGATCTCTCCTGTTCCCCCCAGCCCCCGCTCATGCCCCGTGTCTTTCTACTGTTCCCCCCACCCCTCGCTCATGCCCAGTGTCTCTCTAATGTTCCCCCCACCCCCCGCTCATGCCCTGTGTCTCCCTCCTGTTCGCCCACCCCCGCTCATGCCCTGTGTCTCTCTCCTGTTCCTCCCACCCCCTGCTCATGCCCCGTGTCTCTCTTCTGTTCCCCCCACCCCCGCTCATGCCCTGTGTCTCTCTCCTGTCCCCCCCATCCCCGCTCATGCCCTGTGTCTTCCTCCTGTACTCCCCACCCCCCCGGTCATGCCCTGTGTCTCTCTCCTATTGTCCTCCACCCCCCGCTCATGCCTGTGTCTCTCTCCTTTTCCCCCCACCCACTGATCATGCCCCATGTCTCCCTCCTGTTCCCCCCACCCCCCGGTCAGGCTCCGTTTCTCTCTCCTGTTGCCCTCCACCTCCCGCTCATGCCCCGTGTCTCTCTCCTGTTCCCCCCACCCCCGCTCATGCCCCGTGTCTCCCTCCTGTTCCCCCCACCCCCACTCATGCCCCGTGTCTCCCTCCTGTTCTACCCACCCCCCGCTCATGCCCCGTGTCTCTCTCCTGTTCCCCCATCCCAGCTCATGCCCCGTGTCTTCCTCCTGTACCCCCCCACTTCCCTGTCATGCCCCGTGTCTCTCTCCTGTTGCCCCCCACCCCCTGCTCATGCCCCCTGTCTCTCTCCTGTTCCCCACACCCCCCGCTCATGCCCCATGTCTCCCTCCTGTTCCCCCCACCCCCACTCATGCCCCGTGTTTCCCTCCTGTTCTGCCCACCCCCCGCTCATGCCCCGTGTCTCTCTTCTGTCCCCCCAGCCCTCGCTTATGCCCCGTGTCTCTCTCCTGTTCCCCCCACCCACCGCTCATGCCGCATGTCTTTCTCCTGTTCTCCCCACCCCTCGCTCATGCCCAGTGTCTCTCTAATGTTGCCCCCACCCCCTGCTCATTCCCTGTGTCTCCCTCCTGTTCGCCCACCCCCGCTCATGCCCCGTGTCTCTCTCCTGTTCCTCCCACCCCCCGGCTCATGCCCCGTGTCTCTCTACTGTTCCCCCCACCCCCGCTCATGCCCTGTGTCTCTCTCCTGTTCCCCCCATCCCCGCTCATGCCCCATGTCTTCCTCCTGTACCCCCACCCCCCGGTCATGCCCTGTGTCTCTCTCCTGTTGCCCCCCACCCCCCGCTCATGCCCCGTGTCTCTCTCCTGTTCCCCCCACCCCCTGCTCATGCCCCATGTCTCCCTCCTGTTCCCCCCACCCCCCGGTCATGCCCCATGTCTCCCTCCTGTTCCCCCCACCCCCCGGTCATGCCCCGTTTCTCTCTCCTGTTGCCCTCCACCACCTGCTCTTGCCGTGTCTCCCTCCTGTTCCTCCCACCCCCGCTCATGCCCCGTGTCTCCCTCCTGTACCCCCCACCCACCTGCTCATGCCCTGTGTCTCTCTTCTGTTGCCCTCCACCCCTCCTCTCATGGCCGTGTCTCTCTCCTGTTCCCCCCACCCCCCGCTCATGCCCTGTGTCTCCCTCCTGTTCCCCCCACCACAAGCTCATGCCCCATGTCTCCCTCCTGTACCCCACCACCCAAGCTCATGCCCCATATCTCGCTCTTGTTGCACCCCACCCCCAGTCATGCCCCGGGTCTCTCCTGTTCCCCCCAGCCCCCGCTCGTGCCCCGTGTCTTTCTACTGTTCCCCCCACCCCTCGCTCATGCCCAGTGTCTCTCTAATGTTGCCCCCACCCCCCGCTCATGCCCTGTGCCTCCCTCCTGTTCGCCCACCCCCGCTCATGCCCTGTGTCTCTCTCCTGTTCCTCCCACCCCCTGCTCATGCCCCGTGTCTCTCTTCTGTTCCCCCCACCCCCGCTCATGCCCTGTGTCTCTCTCCTGTTCCCCCCCATCCCCGCTCATGCCCTGTGTCTTCCTCCTGTACTCCCCACCCCCCTGGTCATGCCCTGTGTCTCTCTCCTATTGTCCTCCACCCCCCGCTCATGCCTGTGTCTCTCTCCTTTTCCCCCCACCCACTGCTCATGCTCCATGTCTCCCTCCTGTTCCCCCCACCCCCCGGTCAGGCTCCGTTTCTCTCTCCTGTTGCCCTCCACCTCCCGCTCATGCCCCGTGTCTCTCTCCTGTTCCCCCCACCCCCGCTCATGCCCCGTGTCTCCCTCCTGTTCCCCCCACCCCCACTCATGCCCCGTGTCTCCCTCCTGTTCTACCCACCCCCCGCTCATGCCCCGTGTCTCTCTCCTGTTCCCCCATCCCAGCTCATGCCCCGTGTCTTCCTCCTGTACCCCCCCACTTCCCTGTCATGCCCCGTGTCTCTCTCCTGTTGCCCCCCACCCCCTGCTCATGCCCCCTGTCTCTCTCCTGTTCCCCACACCCCCCGCTCATGCCCCATGTCTCCCTCCTGTTCCCCCCACCCCCACTCATGCCCCGTGTCTCCCTCCTGTTCTGCCCACCCCCCGCTCATGCCCCGTGTCTCTCTTCTGTCCCCCCAGCCCCCGCTTATGCCCCGTGTCTCTCTCCTGTTCCCCCCCACCCACCGCTCATGCCGCATGTCTTTCTCCTGTTCTCCCCACCCCTCGCTCATGCCCAGTGTCTCTCTAATGTTGCCCCCACCCCCTGCTCATGCCCTGTGTCTCCCTCCTGTTCGCCCACCCCCGCTCATGCCCCGTGTCTCTCTCCTGTTCGCCCACCCCCGCTCATGCCCCGTGTCTCTCTCCTGTTCCTCCCACCCCCCGGCTCATGCCCCGTGTCTCTCTACTGTTCCCCCCACCCCCGCTCATGCCCTGTGTCTCTCTCCTGTTCCCCCCATCCCCGCTCATGCCCCATGTCTTCCTCCTGTATCCCCCACCCCCCGGTCATGCCCTGTGTCTCTCTCCTGTTGCCCCCCACCCCCCGCTCATGCCCCGTGTCTCTCTCCTGTTCCCCCCACCCCCTGCTCATGCCCCATGTCTCCCTCCTGTTCCCCCCACCCCCCGGTCATGCCCCGTTTCTCTCTCCTGTTGCCCTCCACCACCTGCTCTTGCCCTGTGTCTCTCTCCTGTTCCCCCCACCCCCGCTCATGCCCCGTGTCTCCCTCCTGTTCCCCCCACCCCCACTCATGCCCCGTGTCTCCCTCCTGTTCCCCCCACCCCCACTCATGCCCCGTGTCTCCCTCCTGTTCCCCCCACCCCCACTCATGCCCCGTGTCTCCATCCTGTTCTACCCACCCCCCGCTCATGCCCCGTGTCTCTCTCCTGTTCCCCCATCCCAGCTCATGCCCTGTGTCTTCCTCCTGTACCCTCACCCCCCAGTCATGCCCTGTGTCTCTCTCCTGTTGCCCCCATCCCCTGCTCATGCCCCGTGTCTCTCTCCTGTTCCCCACACCACCCGCTCATGCCCCATGTCTCCCTCCTGTTCCCCCCACCCCCTGGTCATGCCCCGTTTCTCTCTCCTGTTGCCCTCCACCCCCTACTCATGCCCCATTTCTCTCTCCTGTTGCCCTCCACCCCCTGCTCATGCCCCGTGTCTCTCTCCTGTTCCCCCCACCCCAACTCATGCCCCGTGTCTCCCTCCTGTTCTGCCCACTTCCCGCTCATGCCCCGTGTCTCTCTTCTGTCCCCCAACCCCCGCTCATGCCCCCTGTCTCTCTCCTGTTCCCCCCACCCACCGCTCATGCCGCATCATGTCTCCCTCCTGTACCCCCACCCCCTGCTCATGCCCTGTGTCTCCCTCCTGTTCCCACCACCCCCTGCTCATGCCCCGTGTCTCTCTCCTGTTCCCCCCACACCTGCTCATGCCCTGTGTTTTCCTCCTTTTCCCCCCACCCCTCACTCATGCCCCGTGTCTCCCTCCTGTTCCCCCACCCCCCCGCTCATGCCCCGTGTCTCTCTCCTGTTTCCCCCAACCCCTCGCTCATGCCCAGTGTCTCTCTAATATTCCCCACACCCCCCGCTCATGCCCTGTCTCCCTCCTGTTTGCCCACCCCCGCTCATGCCCCGTGTCTCTCTCCTGTTCCACCCACCCCCCCGCTCATGCCCCGTGTCTCTCTTCTGTTCCCCCCACCCCCGCTCATGCCCTGTGTCTCTTTCCTGTTCCCCCCAACCCCGCTCATGCCCCGTGTCTTCCTCCTGTACCCCCCACCCCCCGGTCATGCCCTGTGTCTCTCTCCTGTTCCCCCCACCCCCACTCATGCCCCGTGTCTCCCTCCTGTTCTGCCCACTTCCCACTCATGCCCCATGTCTCTCTTCTGTCCCCCCAACCCCCGCTCATGCCCCGTGTCTCTCTCCTGTTCCCCCCACCCACTGCTCATGCCGCATCATGTCTCCCTCCTGTACCCCCACCCCCTGAACATGCCCCGTGTCTCTCTCCTGTTCCCCCCACCCCCAATCATGCCACATGTCTTCCTCCTGTTCACCCCACCCCCTGCTCATGCCCTGTGTTTAACTCCAGTTCCCCCAACCCATGCTCATGCCTTGTGTCTCTCTCCTGTTCCCCCCCGACCCCTGCTCATGCCCCGTGTCTCCCTCCTGTTCCCACCACCCCCTGGTCATGCCCTGTGTCTTCCTCATGTTCCCCCCACCCCCGCTCATGCCCTGTGTCTCTCTCCTGTTCCCCCCATCCCCGCTCATGCCCCGTGTCTTCCTCCTGTACCCCCCACCCCCCCGGTCATGCCCTGTGTCTCTCTCCTGTTGCCCCCCACCCCCCGCTCATGCCCCGTATCTCTCTCCTGTACCCCCCACCCCCCGCTCATGCCCCATGTCTCCCTCCTGTTCCCCCCACCCCCTAGTCATGCCCCGTTTCTCTCTCCTGTTGCCCTCCACCCCCTGCTCATGCCCCGTGTCTCTCTCCTGTTCCCCACACCCCCGCTCATGCCCCGTGTCTCCCTCCTGTTCCCCCCACCCCCACTCATGCCCTGTGTCTCCCTGTTCTGCCCACCCCCCGCTCATGCCCCGTGTCTCTCTCCTGTTCCCCCCACCCACTGCTCATGCCGCTTGTCTCCCTCCTGTACCCCCCACCCCCTGATCATGCCCCGTGTCTCTCTCCTGTTCCCCCAACCCCCGCTCATGCCCCGTGTCTCTCTCCTGTTCCCCCCACCCACCGCTCATGCCGCATGATGTCTCCCTCCTGTACCCCCACCCCCTGAACATGCCCCGTGTCTCTCTCCTGTTCCCCCACCCCCAATCATGCCACGTGTCTTCCTCCTGTTCACTCCACCCCCTGCTCATGCCCTGTGTTTTCCTCCTGTTCCCCCAACCCCTGCTCATGCCCTGTGTCTCTCTCCTGTTGCCCCCCACCCCCGCTCATGCCCCATGTCTCTCTCCTGTTCTCCCACCCCCGCTCATGCCCATGTCTTTCTCCTGTTCCCCCCGCCCCCTGGTCATGCCCCATGTCTCTCTCCTGTTCTCCCACCCACCGCTCATGCCGCATGTCTTTCTCCTGTTCTCCCCACCCCTCGCTCATGCCCAGTGTCTCTCTAATGTTGCCCCCACCCCCTGCTCATGCCCTGTGTCTCCCTCCTGTTCGCCCACCCCCGCTCATGCCCCGTGTCTCTCTCCTGTTCCTCCCACCCCCCGGCTCATGCCCCGTGTCTCTCTACTGTTCCCCCCACCCCCGCTCATGCCCTGTGTCTCTCTCCTGTTCCCCCCATCCCCGCTCATGCCCCATGTCTTCCTCCTGTACCCCCACCCCCCGGTCATGCCCTGTGTCTCTCTCCTGTTGCCCCCCACCCCCCGCTCATGCCCCGTGTCTCTCTCCTGTTCCCCCCACCCCCTGCTCATGCCCCATGTCTCCCTCCTGTTCCCCCCACCCCCCGGTCATGCCCCATGTCTCCCTCCTGTTCCCCCCACCCCCCGGTCATGCCCCGTTTCTCTCTCCTGTTGCCCTCCACCACCTGCTCTTGCCGTGTCTCCCTCCTGTTCCTCCCACCCCCGCTCATGCCCCGTGTCTCCCTCCTGTACCCCCCACCCACCTGCTCATGCCCTGTGTCTCTCTTCTGTTGCCCTCCACCCCTCCTCTCATGGCCGTGTCTCTCTCCTGTTCCCCCCACCCCCCGCTCATGCCCTGTGTCTCCCTCCTGTTCCCCCCACCACAAGCTCATGCCCCATGTCTCCCTCCTGTACCCCACCACCCAAGCTCATGCCCCATATCTCGCTCTTGTTGCACCCCACCCCCAGTCATGCCCCGGGTCTCTCCTGTTCCCCCCAGCCCCCGCTCGTGCCCCGTGTCTTTCTACTGTTCCCCCCACCCCTCGCTCATGCCCAGTGTCTCTCTAATGTTGCCCCCACCCCCCGCTCATGCCCTGTGCCTCCCTCCTGTTCGCCCACCCCCGCTCATGCCCTGTGTCTCTCTCCTGTTCCTCCCACCCCCTGCTCATGCCCCGTGTCTCTCTTCTGTTCCCCCCACCCCCGCTCATGCCCTGTGTCTCTCTCCTGTTCCCCCCCATCCCCGCTCATGCCCTGTGTCTTCCTCCTGTACTCCCCACCCCCCTGGTCATGCCCTGTGTCTCTCTCCTATTGTCCTCCACCCCCCGCTCATGCCTGTGTCTCTCTCCTTTTCCCCCCACCCACTGCTCATGCTCCATGTCTCCCTCCTGTTCCCCCCACCCCCCGGTCAGGCTCCGTTTCTCTCTCCTGTTGCCCTCCACCTCCCGCTCATGCCCCGTGTCTCTCTCCTGTTCCCCCCACCCCCGCTCATGCCCCGTGTCTCCCTCCTGTTCCCCCCACCCCCACTCATGCCCCGTGTCTCCCTCCTGTTCTACCCACCCCCCGCTCATGCCCGTGTCTCTCTCCTGTTCCCCCATCCCAGCTCATGCCCCGTGTCTTCCTCCTGTACCCCCCCACTTCCCTGTCATGCCCCGTGTCTCTCTCCTGTTGCCCCCCACCCCCTGCTCATGCCCCCTGTCTCTCTCCTGTTCCCCACACCCCCCGCTCATGCCCCATGTCTCCCTCCTGTTCCCCCCACCCCCACTCATGCCCCGTGTCTCCCTCCTGTTCTGCCACCCCCCGCTCATGCCCCGTGTCTCTCTTCTGTCCCCCAGCCCCCGCTTATGCCCCGTGTCTCTCTCCTGTTCCCCCCACCCACCGCTCATGGCCGCATGTCTTTCTCCTGTTCTCCCCACCCCTCGCTCATGCCCAGTGTCTCTCTAATGTTGCCCCCACCCCCTGCTCATGCCCTGTATCTCCCTCCTGTTCGCCCACCCCCGCTCATGCCCCGTGTCTCTCTCCTGTTCGCCCACCCCCGCTCATGCCCCGTGTCTCTCTCCTGTTCCTCCCACCCCCGGCTCATGCCCCGTGTCTCTCTACTGTTCCCCCCACCCCCGCTCATGCCCTGTGTCTCTCTCCTGTTCCCCCCATCCCCGCTCATGCCCCATGTCTTCCTCCTGTATCCCCCACCCCCCGGTCATGCCCTGTGTCTCTCTCCTGTTGCCCCCCACCCCCCGCTCATGCCCCGTGTCTCTCTCCTGTTCCCCCCACCCCCTGCTCATGCCCCATGTCTCCCTCCTGTTCCCCCCACCCCCCGGTCATGCCCCGTTTCTCTCTCCTGTTGCCCTCCACCACCTGCTCTTGCCCTGTGTCTCTCTCCTGTTCCCCCCACCCCCGCTCATGCCCCGTGTCTCCCTCCTGTTCCCCCCACCCCCACTCATGCCCCGTGTCTCCCTCCTGTTCCCCCCAACCCCACTCATGCCCCGTGTCTCCCTCCTGTTCCCCCCACCCCCACTCATGCCCCGTGTCTCCATCCTGTTCTACCCACCCCCCGCTCATGCCCCGTGTCTCTCTCCTGTTCCCCCATCCCAGCTCATGCCCTGTGTCTTCCTCCTGTACCCTCACCCCCCAGTCATGCCCTGTGTCTCTCTCCTGTTGCCCCCATCCCCTGCTCATGCCCCGTGTCTCTCTCCTGTTCCCCACACCACCCGCTCATGCCCCATGTCTCCCTCCTGTTCCCCCCACCCCCTGGTCATGCCCCGTTTCTCTCTCCTGTTGCCCTCCACCCCCTGCTCATGCCCCATTTCTCTCTCCTGTTGCCCTCCACCCCCTGCTCATGCCCCGTGTCTCTCTCCTGTTCCCCCCACCCCAACTCATGCCCCGTGTCTCCCTCCTGTTCTGCCCACTTCCCGCTCATGCCCCGTGTCTCTCTTCTGTCCCCCAACCCCCGCTCATGCCCCCTGTCTCTCTCCTGTTCCCCCCACCCACCGCTCATGCCGCATCATGTCTCCCTCCTGTACCCCCACCCCCTGCTCATGCCCTGTGTCTCCCTCCTGTTCCCACCACCCCCTGCTCATGCCCCGTGTCTCTCTCCTGTTCCCCCCACACCTGCTCATGCCCTGTGTTTTCCTCCTTTTCCCCCCACCCCTCACTCATGCCCCGTGTCTCCCTCCTGTTCCCCCACCCCCCCGCTCATGCCCCGTGTCTCTCTCCTGTTTCCCCCAACCCCTCGCTCATGCCCAGTGTCTCTCTAATATTCCCCACACCCCCCGCTCATGCCCTGTCTCCCTCCTGTTTGCCCACCCCCGCTCATGCCCCGTGTCTCTCTCCTGTTCCACCCACCCCCCCGCTCATGCCCCGTGTCTCTCTTCTGTTCCCCCCACCCCCGCTCATGCCCTGTGTCTCTTTCCTGTTCCCCCCAACCCCGCTCATGCCCCGTGTCTTCCTCCTGTACCCCCCAACCCCCGGTCATGCCCTGTGTCTCTCTCCTGTTCCCCCCACCCCCACTCATGCCCCGTGTCTCCCTCCTGTTCTGCCCACTTCCCACTCATGCCCCATGTCTCTCTTCTGTCCCCCCAACCCCCGCTCATGCCCCGTGTCTCTCTCCTGTTCCCCCCACCCACTGCTCATGCCGCATCATGTCTCCCTCCTGTACCCCCACCCCCTGAACATGCCCCGTGTCTCTCTCCTGTTCCCCCCACCCCCAATCATGCCACATGTCTTCCTCCTGTTCACCCCACCCCCTGCTCATGCCCTGTGTTTAACTCCAGTTCCCCCAACCCATGCTCATGCCTTGTGTCTCTCTCCTGTTCCCCCCCGACCCCTGCTCATGCCCCGTGTCTCCCTCCTGTTCCCACCACCCCCTGGTCATGCCCTGTGTCTTCCTCATGTTCCCCCCACCCCCGCTCATGCCCTGTGTCTCTCTCCTGTTCCCCCCATCCCCGCTCATGCCCCGTGTCTTCCTCCTGTACCCCCCACCCCCCCGGTCATGCCCTGTGTCTCTCTCCTGTTGCCCCCCACCCCCCGCTCATGCCCCGTATCTCTCTCCTGTACCCCCCACCCCCCGCTCATGCCCCATGTCTCCCTCCTGTTCCCCCCACCCCCTAGTCATGCCCCGTTTCTCTCTCCTGTTGCCCTCCACCCCCTGCTCATGCCCCGTGTCTCTCTCCTGTTCCCCACACCCCCGCTCATGCCCCGTGTCTCCCTCCTGTTCCCCCCACCCCCACTCATGCCCTGTGTCTCCCTGTTCTGCCCACCCCCCGCTCATGCCCCGTGTCTCTCTCCTGTTCCCCCCACCCACCGCTCATGCCGCTTGTCTCCCTCCTGTACCCCCCACCCCCTGATCATGCCCCGTGTCTCTCTCCTGTTCCCCCAACCCCCGCTCATGCCCCGTGTCTCTCTCCTGTTCCCCCCACCCACCGCTCATGCCGCATGATGTCTCCCTCCTGTACCCCCACCCCCTGAACATGCCCCGTGTCTCTCTCCTGTTCCCCCACCCCCAATCATGCCACGTGTCTTCCTCCTGTTCACCCCACCCCCTGCTCATGCCCTGTGTTTTCCTCCTGTTCCCCCAACCCCTGCTCATGCCCTGTGTCTCTCTCCTGTTGCCCCCCACCCCCGCTCATGCCCCATGTCTCTCTCCTGTTCTCCCACCCCCGCTCATGCCCATGTCTTTCTCCTGTTCCCCCCGCCCCCTGGTCATGCCCCGTGTCTCCCTCCTGTTCCCACCAACCCCTGGTCATGCCCTGTGTCTTCCTCCTGTTCCCCCACCTCCTGCTCATGCCCCGTGTCTCTCTCCTGTTCCCCCCACACCTGCTCATGCCCTGTGTTTTCCTCCTTTTCCCCCCACCCCCCACTCATGCCCCGTGTCTCCCTCCTGTTCCCCCACCCCCCCGCTCATGCCCCGTGTCTCTCTCCTGTTTCCCCCACCCCTCGCTCATGCCCAGTGTCTCTCTTCTGTTCACCCCACCCCCGCTCATGCCCTGTGTCTCTCTCCTGTTCCCCCCATCCCCGCTCATGCCCCGTGTCTCTCTCCTGTTCCTCCCACCCCCCCGGTCATGCCCCGTGTCTCTCTTCTGTTCCCCCCACCCCCGCTCATGCCCTGTGTCACTCTCCTGTTCCCCCCATCCCCGCTCATGCCCCGTGTCTTCCTCCTGTACCCCCCACCCCCCCGGTCATGCCCTGTGTCTCTCTCCTGTTGCCTCCCACCCCCCGCTCATGCCCCGTGTCTCTCTCCTGTACCCCCCACCCCCCGCTCATGCCCCATGTCTCCCTCCTGTTCCCCCACCCCCTGGTCATGCCCCGTTTCTCTCTCCTGTTGCCCTCCACCCCCTGCTCATGCCCCGTGTCTCTCTCCTGTTCCCCCCAGCCCCCGCTCATGCCCCGTGTCTCTCTCCTGTTCCCCCACCCACAGTTCATGCCGCATGTCTCCCTCCTGTACCCCCCACCCCCTGATCATGCCCCGTGTCTCTCTCCTGTTCCCCCACCCCCAATCATGCCCCGTGGCTTCCTCCTGTTCACCCCACCCCCTGCTCATGCCGTGTGTTTTCCTCCTGTTCCCCCCAACCCCTGCTCATGCCCTGTGTCTCTCTCCTGTTGCCCCCCACCCCCGCTCATGCCCCATGTCTCTCTCCTGTTGCCCCCCAACCCCCGCTCATGCCCCGTATCTCTCTCCTGTACCCCCCACCCCCCGCTCATGCCCCATGTCTCCCTCCTGTTCCCCCCACCCCCTAGTCATGCCCCGTTTCTCTCTCCTGTTGCCCTCCACCCCCTGCTCATGCCCCGTGTCTCTCTCCTGTTCCCCCCACCCCCGCTCATGCCCCGTGTCTCCCTCCTGTTCCCCCCACCCCCACTCATGCCCTCCTGTTCTGCCCACCCCCCGCTCATGCCCCGTGTCTATCTCCTGTTCCCCCCACCCACCGCTCATGCCGCTTGTCTCCCTCCTGTACCCCCACCCCCTGATCATGCCCCGTGTCTCTCTCCTGTTCCCCCAACCCCCGCTCATGCCCCGTGTCTCTCTCCTGTTCCCCCCACCCACCGCTCATGCCGCATCATGTCTCCCTCCTGTACCCCCACCCCCTGAACATGCCCCGTGTCTCTCTCCTGTTCCCCTCACCCCCAATCATGCCACGTGTCTTCCTCCTGTTCACCCCACCCCCTGCTCATGCCCTGTGTTTTCCTCCTGTTCCCCCAACCCCTGCTCATGCCCTGTGTCTCTCTCCTGTTGCCCCCCACCCCGCTCATGCCCCATGTCTCTCTCCTGTTCTCCCACCCCCGCTCATGCCCGTGTCTTTCTCCTGTTCCCCCCGCCCCCTGGTCATGCCCCGTGTCTCCCTCCTGTTCCCACCAACCCCTGGTCATGCCCTGTGTCTTCCTCCTGTTCCCCCACCCCCTGCTCATGCCCCGTGTCTCTCTCCTGTTCCCCCCACACCTGCTCATGCCCTGTTTTCCTCCTTTTCCCCCCACCCCCCACTCATGCCCCGTGTCTCCCTCCTGTTCCCCCACCCCCCCGCTCATTCCCTGTGTCTCTCTCCTGTTTCCCCCCACCCCTCGCTCATGCCCAGTGTCTCTCTTCTGTTCCCCCCACCCCCGCTCATGCCCTGTGTCTCTCTCCTGTTCCCCCCATCCCCGCTCATGCCCCGTGTCTCTCTCCTGTTCCTCCCACCCCCCCGGTCATGCCCCGTGTCTCTCTTCTGTTCCCCCCACCCCCGCTCATGCCCTGTGTCACTCTCCTGTTCCCCCCATCCCCGCTCATGCCCCGTGTCTTCCTCCTGTACCCCCCACCCCCCCGGTCATGCCCTGTGTCTCTCTCCTGTTGCCTCCCACCCCCCGCTCATGCCCCGTGTCTCTCTCCTGTACCCCCCCACCCCCCGCTCATGCCCCATGTCTCCCTCCTGTTCCCCCACCCCCTGGTCATGCCCCGTTTCTCTCTCCTGTTGCCCTCCAACCCCTGCTCATGCCCCGTGTCTCTCTCCTGTTCCCCCCAGCCCCCGCTCATGCCCCGTGTCTCTCTCCTGTTCCCCCCACCCACCATTCATGCCGCATGTCTCCCTCCTGTACCCCCCACCCCCTGATCATGCCCCGTGTCTCTCTCCTGTTCCCCCACCCCCAATCATGCCCCGTGGCTTCCTCCTGTTCACCCCACCCCCTGCTCATGCCGTGTGTTTTCCTCCTGTTCCCCCCAACCCCTGCTCATGCCCTGTGTCTCTCTCCTGTTGCCCCCCACCCCCGCTCATGCCCCATGTCTCTCTCCTGTTCTCCCACCCCCGCTCATGCCCCGTGTCTTTCTCCTGTTCCCCCCCGCCCCCTGCTCATGCCCCGTGTCTCCCTCCTGTTCCAACCACCCCCTGGTCATGACCTGTGTGTTCCTCCTGTTCCCCCCACCCCCTGCTCATGCCCTGTGTTTTCCTCCTTTTCCCCCCACCCCCCACTCATGCCCCGTGTCTCCCTCCTGTTCCCCCCACCCACCGCTCATGCCCCGTGTCTCCCTCCTGTTCCCCCCACCCCCGCTCATGCCCCGTGTCTTCCTCCTGTTCGTCCCAGCCCCCGCTCATGCCCCGTGTCTCTCTCCTGTTCCTCCCACCCCCTGCTCATGCCCTGTGTTTTCCTCCTGTTTCCCCCACCCCTGCTCATGCCCTGTGTCTCTATCCTGTTGCCCCCCCGCTCATGACCCGTGTCTCTCTCTCCTGTTCCCCCCACCCCCTGCTCCTGCCCCGTGTCTCCCTCCTGTTCCCCCCACCCCCTGGTCATGCCCTGTGTCTTGCTCCTGTTCCCCCACCCCCTGCTCATGCCCCGTGTCTCTCTCCTGTTCCCCCACCCCTGCTCATGCCCTGTGTTTTCCTCCTTTTCCCTCCACCCCCCGGTCATGCCCCGTGTCTCTCTCCTGTTGCCCCCCAACCCCCGCTCATGCCCCGTGTCTCTCTCCTGTTCCCCACACCCCCGCTCATGCCCCATGTCTCCCTCCTGTTCCCCCCACCCCCGATCATGCCCCGTTTCTCTCTCCTGTTGCCCTCCACCCCCTGCTCATGCCCCGTGTCTTTCTCCTGTTCCCCCACACCCGCTCATGCCCCATGTGTCCCTCCTGTTCCCCCCACCCCCACTCATGCCCCGTGTCTCCCTCCTGTTCTGCCCACCCCCCGCTCATGCCCCGTGTCTCTCTTCTGTCCCCCCACCCACCGCTCATGCCCTGTGTCTCCCTCCTGTCCCTCTGCCCCCTCTCATGCCCACTGTATCTCTCTTGTTCCCCCCACCCCCCGCTCATGCCCCGTGTCTCTCTCCTGTTCCCCCCACCCCCCGCTCATGCCCTGTGTCTCCCTCCTGTTCCTCCCACCCCCGCTCATGCCCCGTGTCTCCCTCCTGTACCCCCCACCCACCTGCTCATGCCCTGTGTCTCTCTTCTGTTGCCCTCCACCCCCCCTCTCATGGCTGTGTCTCTCTCCTGTTCCCCCCACCCCCCGCTCATGCCCTGTGTCTCCCTCCTGTTCCCCCCACCACAAGCTCATGCCCCATGTCTCCCTCCTGTACCCCACCACCCAAGCTCATGCCCCATATCTCGCTCCTGTTGCACCCCACCCCCAGTCATGCCCCGGATCTCTCCTGTTCCCCCCAGCCCCCGCTCATGCCCCGTGTCTTTCTACTGTTCCCCCCACCCCTCGCTCATGTCCAGTGTCTCTCTAATGTTCCCCCCACCCCCCGCTCATGCCCTGTGTCTCCCTCCTGTTCGCCCACCCCCGCTCATGCCCTGTGTCTCTCTCCTGTTCCTCCCACCCCCTGCTCATGCCCCGTGTCTCTCTTCTGTTCCCCCCACCCCCGCTCATGCCCTGTGTCTCTCTCCTGTTCCCCCCCATCCCCGCTCATGCCCTGTGTCTTCCTCCTGTACTCCCCACCCCCCCGGTCATGCCCTGTGTCTCTCTCCTATTGTCCTCCACCCCCCGCTCATGCCTGTGTCTCTCTCCTTTTCCCCCCACCCACTGCTCATGCCCCATGTCTCCCTCCTGTTCCCCCCACCCCCCGGTCAGGCTCCGTTTCTCTCTCCTGTTGCCCTCCACCTCCCGCTCATGCCCCGTGTCTCTCTCCTGTTCCCCCCACCCCCACTCATGCCCCGTGTCTCCCTCCTTTTCCCCCCACCCCCACTCATGCCCCGTGTCTCCCTCCTGTTCTACCCACCCCCCGCTCATGCCCCGTGTCTCTCTCCTGTTCCCCCATCCCAGCTCATGCCCCGTGTCTTCCTCCTGTACCCCCCCACTTCCCTGTCATGCCCCGTGTCTCTCTCCTGTTGCCCCCCACCCCCTGCTCATGCCCCCTGTCTCTCTCCTGTTCCCCACACCCCCCGCTCATGCCCCATGTCTCCCTCCTGTTCCCCCCACCCCCACTCATGCCCCGTGTCTCCCTCCTGTTCTGCCCACCCCCCGCTCATGCCCCGTGTCTCTCTTCTGTCCCCCCAGCCCCCGCTTATGCCCCGTGTCTCTCTCCTGTTCCCCCCCACCCACTGCTCATGCCGCATGTCTTTCTCCTGTTCTCCCCACCCCTCGCTCATGCCCAGTGTCTCTCTAATGTTGCCCCCACCCCCTGCTCATGCCCTGTGTCTCCCTCCTGTTCGCCCACCCCCGCTCATGCCCCGTGTCTCTCTCCTGTTCCTCCCACCCCCCGGCTCATGCCCCGTGTCTCTCTACTGTTCCCCCCACCCCCGCTCATGCCCTGTGTCTCTCTCCTGTTCCCCCCATCCCCGCTCATGCCCCATGTCTTCCTCCTGTACCCCCCACCCCCCGGTCATGCCCTGTGTCTCTCTCCTGTTGCCCCCCACCCCCCGCTCATGCCCGGTGTCTCTCTCCTGTTCCCCCACCCCCTGCTCATGCCCCATGTCTCCCTCCTGTTCTCCCCCACCCCCCGGTCATGCCCCGTTTCTCTCTCCTGTTGCCCTCCACCACCTGCTCTTGCCCTGTGTCTCTCTCCTGTTCCCCCCACCCCCGCTCATGCCCCGTGTCTCCCTCCTGTTCCCCCCACCCCCACTCATGCCCCGTGTCTCCCTCCTGTTCCCCCCACCCCCACTCATGCCCCGTGTCTCCCTCCTGTTCCCTCCACCCCCACTCATGCCCCGTGTCTCCCTCCTGTTCCCCCCACCCCCACTCATGCCCCGTGTCTCCATCCTGTTCTACCCACCCCCCGCTCATGCCCCGTGTCTCTCTCCTGTTTCCCCATCCCAGCTCATGCACTGTGTCTTCCTCCTGTACCCCCACCCCCAGTCATGCCCTGTGTCTCTCTCCTGTTGCCCCCATCCCCTGCTCATGCCCCGTGTCTCTCTCCTGTTCCCCACACCCCCCGCTCATGCCCCATGTCTCCCTCCTGTTCCCCCACCCCCTGGTCATGCCCCGTTTCTCTCTCCTGTTGCCCTCCACCCCCTGCTCATGCCCCGTTTCTCTCTCCTGTTGCCCTCCACCCCCTGCTCATGCCCCGTGTCTCTCTCCTGTTCCCAGCACCCCCAACTCATGCCCTGTGTCTCCCTCCTGTTCTGCCCACTTCCCGCTCATGCCCCGTGTCTCTCTTCTGTCCCCCAACCCCCGCTCATGCCCCCTGTCTCTCTCCTGTTCCCCCCACCCACCGCTCATGCCGCATCATGTCTCCCTCCTGTACCCCCACCCCCTGCTCATGCCCTGTGTCTCTCTCCTGTTCCCCCCCCGCCCCCTGCTCATGCCCCGTGTCTCCCTCCTGTTCCCACCACCCCCTGCTCATGCCCCGTGTCTCTCTCCTGTTCCCCCCACACCTGCTGATGCCCTGTGTTTTCCTCCTTTTCCCCCCCACCCCTCACTCATGCCCCGTGTCTCCCTCCTGTTCCCCCCCCGCTCATGCCCCGTGTCTCTCTCCTGTTTCCCCCAACCCCTCGCTCATGCCCAGTGTCTCTCTAATATTCCCCACACCCCCCGCTCATGCCCTGTGTCTCCCTCCTGTTTGCCCACCCCCGCTCATGCCCCGTGTCTCTCTCCTGTTCCACCCACCCCCCCGCTCATGCCCCGTGTCTCTCTTCTGTTCCCCCCACCCCCGCTCATGCCCTGTGTCTCTTTCCTGTTCCCCCCAACCCCGCTCATGCCCCGTGTCTTCCTCCTGTACCCCCCACCCCCCGGTCATGCCCTGTGTCTCTCTCCTGTTCCCCCCACCCCCACTCATGCCCCGTGTCTCCCTCCTGTTCTGCCCACTTCCCGCTCATGCCCCATGTCTCTCTTCTGTCCCCCAACCCCCGCTCATGCCCCGTGTCTCTCTCCTGTTCCCCCCACCCACCGCTCATGCCGCATCATGTCTCCCTCCTGTACCCCCACCCCCTGAACATGCCCCGTGTCTCTCTCCTGTTCCCCCCACCCCCAATCATGCCACATGTCTTCCTCCTGTTCACCCCACCCCCTGCTCATGCCCTGTGTTTTCCTCCAGTTCCCCCAACCCCTGCTCATGCCTTGTGTCTCTCTCCTGTTCCCCCCCGACCCCTGCTCATGCCCCGTGTCTCCCTCCTGTTCCCACCACCCCCTGGTCATGCCCTGTGTCTTCCTCCTGTTCCCCCCACCCCCGCTCATGCCCTGTGTCTCTCTCCTGTTCCCCCATCCCCGCTCATGCCCCGTGTCTTCCTCCTGTACCCCCCATCCCCCCGGTCATGCCCTGTGTCTCTCTCCTGTTGCCCCCCACCCCCCGCTCATGCCCCGTATCTCTCTCCTGTACCCCCCACCCCCCGCTCATGCCCCATGTCTCCCTCCTGTTCCCCCCACCCCCTAGTCATGCCCCGTTTCTCTCTCCTGTTGCCCTCCACCCCCTGCTCATGCCCCGTGTCTCCCTCCTGTTCCCCCCACCCCCGCTCATGCCCCGTGTCTCCCTCCTGTTCCCCCCACCCCCACTCATGCCCTGTGTCTCCCTCCTGTTCTGCCCACCCCCCGCTCATGCCCCGTGTCTCTCTCCTGTTCCCCCCACCCACCGCTCATGCCGCTTGTCTCCCTCCTGTACCCCCCACCCCCTGATCATGCCCCGTGTCTCTCTCCTGTTCCCCCAACCCCCGCTTATGCCCCGTGTCTCTCTCCTGTTCCCCCCACCCACCGCTCATGCCGCATCATGTCTCCCTCCTGTACCCCCACCCCCTGAACATGCCCCGTGTCTCTCTCCTGTTCCCCCACCCCCAATCATGCCACGTGTCTTCCTCCTGTTCACCCCACCCCCTGCTCATGCCCTGTGTTTTCCTCCTGTTCCCCCAACCCCTGCTCATGCCCTGTGTCTCTCTCCTGTTGCCCCCCACCCCCGCTCATGCCCCATGTCTCTCTCCTGTTCTCCCACCCCCGCTCATGCCCATGTCTTTCTCCTGTTCCCCCCACCCCCACTCATGCCCCGTGTCTCCCTCCTGTTCTGCCCACTTCCCGCTCATGCCCCATGTCTCTCTTCTGTCCCCCAACCCCCGCTCATGCCCCGTGTCTCTCTCCTGTTCCCCCCACCCACCGCTCATGCCGCATCATGTCTCCCTCCTGTACCCCCACCCCCTGAACATGCCCCGTGTCTCTCTCCTGTTCCCCCCACCCCCAATCATGCCACATGTCTTCCTCCTGTTCACCCCACCCCCTGCTCATGCCCTGTGTTTTCCTCCAGTTCCCCCAACCCCTGTTCATGCCTTGTGTCTCTCTCCTGTTCCCCCCCGACCCCTGCTCATGCCCCGTGTCTCCCTCCTGTTCCCACCACCCCCTGGTCATGCCCTGTGTCTTCCTCCTGTTCCCCCCACCCCCGCTCATGCCCTGTGTCTCTCTCCTGTTCCCCCCCACCCACTGCTCATGCCGCATGTCTTTCTCCTGTTCTCCCCACCCCTCGCTCATGCCCAGTGTCTCTCTAATGTTGCCCCCACCCCCTGCTCATGCCCTGTGTCTCCCTCCTGTTCGCCCACCCCCGCTCATGCCCCGTGTCTCTCTCCTGTTCCTCCCACCCCCCGGCTCATGCCCCGTGTCTCTCTACTGTTCCCCCCACCCCCGCTCATGCCCTGTGTCTCTCTCCTGTTCCCCCCATCCCCGCTCATGCCCCATGTCTTCCTCCTGTACCCCCCACCCCCCGGTCATGCCCTGTGTCTCTCTCCTGTTGCCCCCCACCCCCCGCTCATGCCCCGTGTCTCTCTCCTGTTCCCCCCAGCCCCTGCTCATGCCCCATGTCTCCCTCCTGTTCTCCCCCACCCCCCGGTCATGCCCGTTTCTCTCTCCTGTTGCCCTCCACCACCTGCTCTTGCCCTGTGTCTCTCTCCTGTTCCCCCCACCCCCGCTCATGCCCCGTGTCTCCCTCCTGTTCCCCCCACCCCCACTCATGCCCCGTGTCTCCCTCCTGTTCCCCCCACCCCCACTCATGCCCCGTGTCTCCCTCCTGTTCCCCCCACCCCCACTCATGCCCCGTGTCTCCCTCCTGTTCCCCCCCACCCCCACTCATGCCCCGTGTCGCCATCCTGTTCTACCCACCCCCCGCTCATGCCCCGTGTCTCTCTCCTGTTCCCCCATCCCAGCTCATGCCCTGTGTCTTCCTCCTGTACCCCCACCCCCCAGTCATGCCCTGTGTCTCTCTCCTGTTGCCCCCATCCCCTGCTCATGCCCCGTGTCTCTCTCCTGTTCCCCACACCCCCGCTCATGCCCCATGTCTCCCTCCTGTTCCCCCCACCCCCTGGTCATGCCCCGTTTCTCTCTCCTGTTGCCCTCCACCCCCTGCTCATGCCCCGTTTCTCTCTCCTGTTGCCCTCCACCCCCTGCTCATGCCCCGTGTCTCTCTCCTGTTCCCCCCACCCCAACTCATGCCCCGTGTCTCCCTCCTGTTCTGCCCACTTCCCGCTCATGCCCCGTGTCTCTCTTCTGTCCCCCAAACCCCGCTCATGCCCCTGTCTCTCTCCTGTTCCCCCCACCCACCGCTCATGCCGCATCATGTCTCCCTCCTGTACCCCCACCCCCTGCTCATGCCCTGTGTCTCTCTCCTGTTCCCCCCCGCCCCCTGCTCATGCCCCGTGTCTCCCTCCTGTTCCCACCACCCCCTGCTCATGCCCCGTGTCTCCCTCCTGTTCCCACCACCCCCTGCTCATGCCCCGTGTCTCTCTCCTGTTCCCCCCACACCTGCTGATGCCCTGTGTTTTCCTCCTTTTCCCCCCACCCCTCACTCATGCCCCGTGTCTCCCTCTTGTTCCCCCCCCCGCTCATGCCCCGTGTCTCTCTCCTGTTTCCCCCAACCCCTCGCTCATGCCCAGTGTCTCTCTAATATTCCCCACACCCCCCGCTCATGCCCTGTGTCTCCCTCCTGTTTGCCCACCCCCGCTCATGCCCCGTGTCTCTCTCCTGTTCCACCCACCCCCCCGCTCATGCCCCGTGTCTCTCTTCTGTTCCCCCCACCCCCGCTCATGCCCTGTGTCTCTTTCCTGTTCCCCCCAACCCCGCTCATGCCCCGTGTCTTCCTCCTGTACCCCCCACCCCCCGGTCATGCCCTGTGTCTCTCTCCTGTTCCCCCCACCCCCACTCATGCCCCGTGTCTCCCTCCTGTTCTGCCCACTTCCCGCTCATGCCCCATGTCTCTCTTCTGTCCCCCAACCCCCGCTCATGCCCCGTGTCTCTCTCCTGTTCCCCCCACCCACCGCTCATGCCGCATCATGTCTCCCTCCTGTACCCCCACCCCCTGAACATGCCCCGTGTCTCTCTCCTGTTCCCCCCACCCCCAATCATGCCACATGTCTTCCTCCTGTTCACCCCACCCCCTGCTCATGCCCTGTGTTTTCCTCCAGTTCCCCCAACCCCTGCTCATGCCTTGTGTCTCTCTCCTGTTCCCCCCCGACCCCTGCTCATGCCCCGTGTCTCCCTCCTGTTCCCACCACCCCCTGGTCATGCCCTGTGTCTTCCTCCTGTTCCCCCCACCCCCGCTCATGCCCTGTGTCTCTCTCCTGTTCCCCCATCCCCGCTCATGCCCCGTGTCTTCCTCCTGTACCCCCCACCCCCCCGGTCATGCCCTGTGTCTCTCTCCTGTTGCCCCCCACCCCCCGCTCATGCCCCGTATCTCTCTCCTGTACCCCCCACCCCCCGCTCATGCCCCATGTCTCCCTCCTGTTCCCCCCACCCCCTAGTCATGCCCCGTTTCTCTCTCCTGTTGCCCTCCACCCCCTGCTCATGCCCCGTGTCTCTCTCCTGTTCCCCCCACCCCCGCTCATGCCCCGTGTCTCCCTCCTGTTCCCCCCACCCCCACTCATGCCCTGTGTCTCCCCCCTGTTCTGCCCACCCCCCGCTCATGCCCCGTGTTTCTCTCCTGTTCCCCCCACCCACCGCTCATGCCGCTTGTCTCCCTCCTGTACCCCCCACCCCCTGATCATGCCCCGTGTCTCTCTCCTGTTCCCCCAACCCCCGCTCATGCCCCGTGTCTCTCTCCTGTTCCCCCCACCCACCGCTCATGCCGCATCATGTCTCCCTCCTGTACCCCCACCCCCTGAACATGCCCCGTGTCTCTCTCCTGTTCCCCCACCCCCAATCATGCCACGTGTCTTCCTCCTGTTCACCCCACCCCCTGCTCATGCCCTGTGTTTTCCTCCTGTTCCCCCAACCCCTGCTCATGCCCTGTGTCTCTCTCCTGTTGCCCCCCACCCCCGCTCATGCCCCATGTCTCTCTCCTGTTCTCCCACCCCCGCTCATGCCCATGTCTTTCTCCTGTTCCCCCCACCCCCACTCATGCCCCGTGTCTCCCTCCTGTTCTGCCCACTTCCCGCTCATGCCCCATGTCTCTCTTCTGTCCCCCAACCCCCGCTCATGCCCCGTGTCTCTCTCCTGTTCCCCCCACCCACCGCTCATGCCGCATCATGTCTCCCTCCTGTACCCCCACCCCCTGAACATGCCCCGTGTCTCTCTCCTGTTCCCCCCACCCCCAATCATGCCACATGTCTTCCTCCTGTTCACCCCACCCCCTGCTCATGCCCTGTGTTTTCCTCCAGTTCCCCCAACCCCTGCTCATGCCTTGTGTCTCTCTCCTGTTCCCCCCCGACCCCTGCTCATGCCCCGTGTCTCCCTCCTGTTCCCACCACCCCCTGGTCATGCCCTGTGTCTTCCTCCTGTTCCCCCGACCCCCGCTCATGCCCTGTGTCTCTCTCCTGTTCCCCCATCCCCGCTCATGCCCCGTGTCTTCCTCCTGTACCCCCCACCCCCCCGGTCATGCCCTGTGTCTCTCTCCTGTTGCCCCCCACCCCCCGCTCATGCCCCGTATCTCTCTCCTGTACCCACCCACCCCCCGCTCATGCCCCATGTCTCCCTCCTGTTCCCCCCACCCCCTAGTCATGCCCCGTTTCTCTCTCCTGTTGCCCTCCACCCCCTGCTCATGCCCCGTGTCTCTCTCCTGTTCCCCCCACCCCCGCTCATGCCCTGTGTCTCCCTCCTGTTCCCCCCACCCCCACTCATGCCCTGTGTCTCCCTCCTGTTCTGCCCACCCCCCGCTCATGCCCCGTGTCTCTCTCCTGTTCCCCCCACCCACCGCTCATGCCGCTTGTCTCCCTCCTGTACCCCCCACCCCCTGATCATGCCCCGTGTCTCTCTCCTGTTCCCCCAACCCCCGCTCATGCCCCGTGTCTCTCTCCTGTTCCCCCCACCCACCGCTCATGCCGCATCATGTCTCCCTCCTGTACCCCCACCCCCTGAACATGCCCCGTGTCTCTCTCCTGTTCCCCCACCCCCAATCATGCCACGTGTCTTCCTCCTGTTCACCCCACCCCCTGCTCATGCCCTGTGTTTTCCTCCTGTTCCCCCAACCCCTGCTCATGCCCTGTGTCTCTCTCATGTTGCCCCCCACCCCCGCTCATGCCCCATGTCTCTCTCCTGTTCTCCCACCCCCGCTCATGCCCATGTCTTTCTCCTGTTCCCCCCGCCCCCTGGTCATGCCCCGTGTCTCCCTCCTGTTCCCACCAACCCCTGGTCATGCCCTGTGTCTTCCTCCTGTTCCCCCACCCCCTGCTCATGCCCCGTGTCTCTCTCCTGTTCCCCCCACACCTGCTCATGCCCTGTGTTTTCCTCCTTTTCCCCCCACCCCCCACTCATGCCCCGTGTCTCCCTCCTGTTCCCTCACCCCCCCGCTCATGCCCCGTGTCTCTCTCCTGTTTCCCCCCACCCCTCGCTCATGCCCAGTGTCTCTCTTCTGTTCACCCCACCCCCGCTCATGCCCTGTGTCTCTCTCCTGTTCCCCCCATCCCCTCTCATGCCCCGTGTCTCTCTCCTGTTCCTCCCACCCCCCCGGTCATGCCCCGTGTCTCTCTTCTGTTCTCCCCACCCCCGCTCATGCCCTGTGTCACTCTCCTGTTCCCCCCATCCCCGCTCATGCCCCGTGTCTTCCTCCTGTACCCCCACCCCCCCGGTCATGCCCTGTGTCTCTCTCCTGTTGCCTCCCACCCCCCGCTCATGCCCCGTGTCTCTCTCCTGTACCCCCCACCCCCCGCTCATGCCCCATGTCTCCCTCCTGTTCCCCCACCCCCTGGTCATGCCCCGTTTCTCTCTCCTGTTGCCCTCCACCCCCTGCTCATGCCCCGTGTCTCTCTCCTGTTCCCCCCAGCCCCCGCTCATGCCCCGTTCTCTCTCCTGTTCCCCCCACCCACAGTTCATGCCGCATGTCTCCCTCCTGTACCCCCCACCCCCTGATCATGCCCCGTGTCTCTCTCCTGTTCCCCCACCCCCAATCATGCCCCGTGGCTTCCTCCTGTTCACCCGACCCCCTGCTCATGCCGTGTGTTTTCCTCCTGTTCCCCCCAACCCCTGCTCATGCCCTGTGTCTCTCTCCTGTTGCCCCCCACCCCTGCTCATGCCCCATGTCTCTCTCCTGTTGCCCCCCAACCCCCGCTCATGCCCCGTATCTCTCTCCTGTACCCCCCACCCCCCGCTCATGCCCCATGTCTCCCTCCTGTTCCCCCCACCCCCGCTCATGCCCCATGTCTCCCTCCTGTTCCCCCCACCCCCACTCATGCCCTCCTGTTCTGCCCACCCCCCGCTCATGCCCCGTGTCTATCTCCTGTTCCCCCCACCCACCGCTCATGCCGCTTGTCTCCCTTCTGTACCCCCACCCCCTGATCATGCCCCGTGTCTCTCTCCTGTTCCCCCAACCCCCGCTCATGCCCCGTGTCTCTCTCCTGTTCCCCCCACCCACCGCTCATGCCGCATCATGTCTCCCTCCTGTACCCCCACCCCCTGAACATGCCCCGTGTCTCTCTCCTGTTCCCCCCACCCCCAATCATGCCACGTGTCTTCCTCCTGTTCACCCCACCCCCTGCTCATGCCCTGTGTTTTCCTCCTGTTCCCCCAACCCCTGCTCATGCCCTGTGTCTCTCTCCTGTTGCCCCCCACCCCCGCTCATGCCCCATGTCTCTCTCCTGTTCTCCCACCCCCGCTCATGCCTGTGTCTTTCTCCTGTTCCCCCCGCCCCCTGGTCATGCCCCGTGTCTCCCTCCTGTTCCCACCAACCCCTGGTCATGCCCTGTGTCTTCCTCCTGTTCCCCCACCCCCTGCCCATGCCCCGTGTCTCTCTCCTGTTCCCCCCACACCTGCTCATGCCCTGTTTTCCTCCTTTTCCCCCCACCCCCCACTCATGCCCCGTGTCTCCCTCCTGTTCCCCCACCCCCCCGCTCATGCCCTGTGTCTCTCTCCTGTTTCCCCCCACCCCTCGCTCATGCCCAGTGTCTCTCTTCTGTTCCCCCCACCCCCGCTCATGCCCTGTGTCTCTCTCCTGTTCCCCCCATCCCCGCTCATGCCCCGTGTCTCTCTCCTGTTCCTCCCACCCCCCCGGTCATGCCCCGTGTCTCTCTTCTGTTCCCCCCACCCCCGCTCATGCCCTGTGTCACTCTCCTGTTCCCCCCATCCCCGCTCATGCCCCGTGTCTTCCTCCTGTACCCCCCACCCCCCCGGTCATGCCCTGTGTCTCTCTCCTGTTGCCTCCCACCCCCCGCTCATGCCCCGTGTCTCTCTCCTGTACCCCCCACCCCCCGCTCATGCCCCATGTCTCCCTCCTGTTCCCCCACCCCCTGGTCATGCCCCGTTTCTCTCTCCTGTTGCCCTCCAACCCCTGCTCATGCCCCGTGTCTCTCTCCTGTTCCCCCAGCCCCCGCTCATGCCCCGTGTCTCTCTCCTGTTCCCCCCCACCCACCGTTCATGCCGCATGTCTCCCTCCTGTAGCCCCCTCCCCCTGATCATGCCCCGTGTCTCTCTCCTGTTCCCCCACCCCCAATCATGCCCCGTGGCTTCCTCCTGTTCACCCCACCCCCTGCTCATGCCATGTGTTTTCCTCCTGTTCCCCCCAACCCCTGCTCATGCCCTGTGTCTCTCTCCTGTTGCCCCCCACCCCCGCTCATGCCCCATGTCTCTCTCCTGTTCTCCCACCCCCGCTCATGCCCCGTGTCTTTCTCCTGTTCCCCCCCGCCCCCTGCTCATGCCCCGTGTCTCCCTCCTGTTCCAACCACCCCCTGGTCATGCCCTGTGTGTTCCTCCTGTTCCCCCCACCCCCTGCTCATGCCCTGTGTTTTCCTCCTTTTCCCCCCACCCCCCACTCATGCCCCGTGTCTCCCTCCTGTTCCCCCACCCCCTGCTCATGCCCCGTGTCTCTCTCCTGTTCCCCCCACCCCCTGCTCATGCCCCATGTCTCCCTCCTGTTCCCCCCACCCCCGGTCATGCCCCGTTTCTCTCTCCTGTTGCCCTCCATCACCTGCTCTTGCCCTGTGTCTCTCTCCTGTTCCCCCCCACCCCCGCTCATGCCCCGTGTCTCCCTCCTGTTCCCCCCACCCCCACTCATGCCCCGTGTCTCCCTCCTGTTCCCCCCACCCCCACTCATGCCCCGTGTCTCCCTCCTGTTCCCCCCACCCCCACTCATGCCCCGTGTCTCCCTCCTGTTCTACCCACCCCTCGCTCATGCCCCGTGTCTCTCTCCTGTTCCCCCATCCCAGCTCATGCCCTGTGTCTTCCTCCTGTACCCCCACCCCCCAGTCATGCCCTGTGTCTCTCTCCTGTTGCCCCATCCTCTGCTCATGCCCCGTGTCTCTCTCATGTTCCCCACACCCCCCGCTCATGCCCCATGTCTCCCTCCTGTTCCCCCCACCCCCTGGTCATGCCCCGTTTCTCTCTCCTGTTGCCCTCCACCCCCTGCTCATGCCCCGTTTCTCTCTCCTGTTGCCCTCCACCCCCTGCTCATGCCCCGTGTCTCTCTCCTGTTCCCCCCACCCCAACTCATGCCCCGTGTCTCCCTCCTGTTCTGCCCACTTCCCGCTCATGCCCCGTGTCTCTCTTCTGTCCCCCAACCCCCGCTCATGCCCTGTGTCTCTCTCCTGTTCCCCCCACCCACCGCTCATGCCGCATCATGTCTCCCTCCTGTACCCCCACCCCCTGAACATGCCCCGTGTCTCTCTCCTGTTCCCCCCACCCCCAATCATGCCACGTGTCTTCCTCCTGTTCACCCCACCCCCTGCTCATGCCCTGTGTCTCTCTCCTGTTCCCCCCCGCCCCCTGCTCATGCCCCGTGTCTCCCTCCTGTTCCCACCACCCCCTGGTCATGCCCTGTGTCTTCCTCCTGTTCCCCCACCCCCTGCTCATGCCCCGTGTCTCTCTCCTGTTCCCCCCACACCTGCTCATGCCCTGTGTTTTCCTCCTTTTCCCCCCACCCCTCACTCATGCCCCGTGTCTCCCTCCTGTTCCCCCACACCCCCGCTCATGCCCCGTGTCTCTCTCCTGTTTCCCCCCACCCCTCGCTCATGCCCAGTGTCTCTCTAATATTCCCCACACCCCCCGCTCATGCCCTGTGTCTCCCTCCTGTTTGCCCACCCTCGCTCATGCCCCGTGTCTCTCTCCTGTTCCTCCCACCCCCCCGCTCATGCCCCGTGTCTCTCTTCTGTTCCGCCCACCCCCGCTCATGCCCTGTGTCTCTTTCCTGTTCCCCCCAACCCCGCTCATGCCCCGTGTCTTCCTCCTGTACCCCCCACCCCCCGGTCATGCCCTGTGTCTCTCTCCTGTTCCCCCCACCCCCACTCATGCCCCGTGTCTCCCTCCTGTTCTGCCCACTTCCCGCTCATGCCCCATGTCTCTCTTCTGTCCCCCCAACCCCCGCTCATGCCCCGTGTCTCTCTCCTGTTCCCCCCACCCACTGCTCATGCCGCATCATGTCTCCCTCCTGTACCCCCACCCCCTGAACATGCCCCGTGTCTCTCTCCTGTTCCCCCCACCCCCAATCATGCCACATGTCTTCCTCCTGTTCACCCCACCCCCTGCTCATGCCCTGTGTTTTCCTCCAGTTCCCCCAACCCCTACTCATGCCTTGTGTCTCTCTCCTGTTCCCCCCGACCCCTGCTCATGCCCCGTGTCTCCCTCCTGTTCCCACCACCCCCTGGTCATGCCCTGTGTCTTCCTCCTGTTCCCCCCACCCCCGCTCATGCCCTGTGTCTCTCTCCTGTTCCCCCCATCCCCGCTCATGCCCCGTGTCTTCCTCCTGTACCCCCCACCCCCCCGGTCATGCCCTGTGTCTCTCTCCTGTTGCCCCCCACCCCCCGCTCATGCCCCGTATCTCTCTCCTGTACCCCCCACCACCCGCTCATGCCCCATGTCTCCCTCCTGTTCCCCCCACCCCCTAGTCATGCCCCGTTTCTCTCTCCTGTTGCCCTCCACCCCCTGCTCATGCCCCGTGTCTCTCTCCTGTTCCCCCCACCCCCGCTCATGCCCCGTGTCTCCCTCCTGTTCCCCCCACCCCCACTCATGCCCTGTGTCTCCCTCCTGTTCTGCCCACCCCCCGCTCATGCCCCGTGTCTCTCTCCTGTTCCCCCCACCCACCGCTCATGCCGCATCATGTCTCCCTCCTGTACCCCCACCCCCTAAACATGCCCCGTGTCTCTCTCCTGTTCCCCCCACCCCCAATCATGCCACGTGTCTTCCTCCTGTTCACCCCACCCCCTGCTCATGCCCTGTGTTTTCCTCCGGTTCCCCCAACCCCTGCTCATGCCCTGTGTCTCTCTCCTGTTGCCCCCTACCCCCGCTCATGCCCCATGTCTTTCTCCTGTTCTCCCACCCCCGCTCATGCCCGTGTCTTTCTCCTGTTCCCCCCGCCCCCTGGTCATGCCCCGTGTCTCCCTCCTGTTCCCACCAACCCCTGGTCATGCCCTGTGTCTTCCTCCTGTTCCCCCACCCCCTGCTCATGCCCCGTGTCTCTCTCCTGTTCCCCCCACACCTGCTCATGCCCTGTGTTTTCCTCCTTTTCCCCCCACCCCCCACTCCTGCCCCGTGTCTCCCTCCTGTTCCCCCACCCCCCCGCTCATGTCCCGTGTCTCTCTCCTGTTTCCCCCCACCCCTCGCTCATGCCCAGTGTCTCTTCTGTTCCCCCCACCCCCGCTCATGCCCTGTGTCTCTCTCCTGTTCCCCCCATCCCCGCTCATGCCCCGTGTCTCTCTCCTGTTCCTCCCACCCCCCCGGTCATGCCCCGTGTCTCTCTTCTGTTCCTCCCACCCCCGCTCATGCCCTGTGTCACTCTCCTGTTCCCCCCATCCCCGCTCATGCCCCGTGTCTTCCTCCTGTACTCCCCACCCCCCGCTCATGCCCCATGTCTCCCTCCTGTTCCCCCACCCCCCGGTCATGCCCCGTGTCTCTCTTCTGTTCCTCCCACCCCCGCTCATGCCCTGTGTCTCTCTCCTGTCGCCTCCCACCCCCCGCTCATGCCCCGTGTTTCTCTCCTGTACCCCCCACCCCCCGCTCATGCCCCATGTCTCCCTCCTGTTCCCCCACCCCCTGGTCATGCCCCGTGTCTCTCTCCTGTTCCCCCCAGCCCCCGCTCATGCCCCGTGTCTCTCTCCTGTTCCCCCCACCCACCGTTCATGCCGCATGTCTCCCTCCTGTACCCCCCACCCCCTGATCATGCCCCGTGTCTCTCTCCTGTTCCCCCACCCCCAATCATGCCCCGTGGCTTCCTCATGTTCACCCCACCCCCTGCTCATGCCGTGTGTTTTCCTCCTGTTCCCCCCAACCCCTGCTCATGCCCTGTGTCTCTCTCCTGTTGCCCCCCACCCCCGCTCATGCCCCATGTCTCTCTCCTGTTCTCCCACCCCCGCTCATGCCCCGTGTCTTTCTCCTGTTCCCCCCTCCCCCTGCTCATGCCCCGTGTCTCCCTCCTGTTGCAACCACCCCCTGGTCATGCCCTGTGTGTTCCTCCTGTTCCCCCCACCCCCTGCTCATGCCCTGTGTTTTCCTCCTTTTCCCCCCACCCCCCACTCATGCCCCGTGTCTCCCTCCTGTTCCCCCACCCCCCGCTCATGCCCCGTGTCTCTCTCCTGTTCCCCCCACCCCCTGCTCATGCCCCATGTCTCCCTCCTGTTCCCCCCACCCCTGGTCATGCCCCGTTTCTCTCTCCTGTTGCCCTCCACCACCTGCTCTTGCCCTGTGTCTCTCTCCTGTTCCCCCCACCCCCGCTCATGCCCCGTGTCTCCCTATTGTTCCCCCCACCCCTGCCCCGTGTCTCCCTCCTGTTCCCCCCACCCCCACTCATGCCCCGTGTCTCCCTCCTGTTCCCCCCACCCCCACTCATGCCCCGTGTCTCCCTCCTGTTCTACCCACCCCCCGCTCATGCCCCGTGTCTCTCTCCTGTTCCCCCATCCCAGCTCATGCCCTGTGTCTTCTTCCTGTACCCCCACCCCCCAGTCATGCCCTGTGTCTCTCTCCTGTTGCCCCATCCCCTGCTCATGCCCCGTGTCTCTCTCCTGTTCCCCACACCCCCCGCTCATACCCCGTGTCTTCCTCCTGTTCCCCCCACCCCCCCGCTCATGCCCCGTGTCTCCCTCGTGTACCCCCAACCCCCGCTCATAGCCCGTGTCTCTCTCCTATTCCCCCCACCTCCCGCTCATGCCCCGTGTCTCTCTCCTGTTCCCCCCACCCCACGCTCATGCCCCATGGCCCCATGTCTTTCTTCTGTTGCCTGCACCCCCCGCTCATGCCCCGTGTCTCTCTCCTGTTTCCCCTACCCCCCACTCATGCCTTGTGTCTCCCTCCTGTTCCCCCCACCCCCTGCTCATGCACTGTGTCTCTCTCCTGTTCCGCCCACCCCCCGCTCATGCCCCGTGTCTCTCTCCTGTTCCCCCTACCCCCCACTCATGCCCCGTGTCTCCCTCCTGTTCCCCCCACCCCCTGCTCATGCCCTGTGTCTCTCCCCTGTTCCGCCCACCCCCCGCTCATGCCCCGTGTCTCCCTCCTGTACCCCCTACCCCCCACTCATGCCCCGTGTCTCCCTCCTGTTCCCCCACCCCCCCGCTCATGCCCCGTGTCTCTCTCCTGTTTCCCCTACCCCCCACTCATGCCTTGTGTCTCCCTCCTGTTCCCCCCACCCCCTGCTCATGCACTGTGTCTCTCTCCTGTTCCGCCCACCCCCCGCTCATGCCCCGTGTCTCTCTCCTGTTCCCCCCACCCACCGCTCATGCCCCGTGTCTCCCTCCTGTTCCCCCCACCCCCTGCTCATGCCCTGTGTCTCTCCCCTGTTCCGCCCACCCCCCGCTCATGCCCCGTGTCTCCCTCCTGTACCCCCTACCCCCCACTCATGCCCCGTGTCTCCCTCCTGTTCCCCCACCCCCCTGCTCATGCCCCGTGTCTCCCTCCTGTTCCCCCCACCCCCTGCTCATGCCCTGTGTCTCTCCCCTGTTCCGCCCACCCCCCGCTCATGCCCCGTGTCTCCCTCGTGTACCCCCAACCCCCGCTCATAGCCCGTGTCTCTCTCCTATTCCCCCCACCTCCCGCTCATGCCCCGTGTCTCTCTCCTGTTCCCCCCACCCCACGCTCATGCCCCATGGCCCCATGTCTTTCTTCTGTTGCCTGCACCCCCCGCTCATGCCCCGTGTCTCTCTCCTGTTTCCCCTACCCCCCACTCATGCCTTGTGTCTCCCTCCTGTTCCCCCCACCCCCTGCTCATGCACTGTGTCTCTCTCCTGTTCCGCCCACCCCCCGCTCATGCCCCGTGTCTCTCTCCTGTTCCCCCTACCCCCCACTCATGCCCCGTGTCTCCCTCCTGTTCCCCCCACCCCCTGCTCATGCCTTGTGTCTCTCCCCTGTTCCGCCCACCCCCCGCTCATGCCCCGTGTCTCCCTCCTGTACCCCCTACCCCCCACTCATGCCCCGTGTCTCCCTCCTGTTCCCCCACCCCCCCGCTCATGCCCCGTGTCTCTCTCCTGTTTCCCCTACCCCCCACTCATGCCTTGTGTCTCCCTCCTGTTCCCCCCACCCCCTGCTCATGCACTGTGTCTCTCTCCTGTTCCGCCCACCCCCCGCTCATGCCCCGTGTCTCTCTCCTGTTCCCCCCACCCACCGCTCATGCCCCGTGTCTCCCTCCTGTACCCCCTACCCCCTGCTCATGCCCCATGTCTCCCTCCTGTTCCCCCCACCCCCCGGTCATGCCCCGTTTCTCTCTCCTCTTCCCCCCACCCCCGCTCATGCCCCTTGTCTCCCTCCTGTTCCCACCACCCCCACTCATGCCCCGTGTCTCCCTCCTGTTCTGCCCACCCCCCGCTCATGCCCCGTGTCTCTCTCCTGTTCCCCCATCCCAGCTCATGCCCCGTGTCTTCCTCCTGTACCCCCCCACCCCCCGGTCATGCCCTGTGTCTCTCTCCTGTTCCCCACACCCCCCGCTCATGCCCCATGTCTCCCTCCTGTTCCCCCCACCCCCCGGTCTTGCACCGTTTCTCTCTCCTGTTGCCCTCCAACCCCTGCTCATGCCCCGGGTCTCTCTCCTGTTCCCCCCACCCCCGCTCATGCCCCGTGTCTCCCTCCTGTTCCCCCCACCCCCACTCATGCCCCGTGTCTCCCTCCTGTTCTGCCCACCCCCCGCTCATGCCCCGTGTCTCTCTTCTGTCCCCCCACCCACCGCTCATGCCCTGTGTCTCTCTTCTGTTCCCCCCACCTCCCGCTCATGCCCCTTGTCTCCCTCCTGTTCCCCCCTCCCCCCGCTCATGCCCCGTGTCTCCCTCCTGTTCCTCCCACCCCCGCTCATGCCCCGTGTCTCCCTCCTGTTCCTCCCACCCCCGCTCATGCCCCGTGTCTCCCTCCTGTTCCCACCATCCCGCTCATGCTTCGTGTCTCTCTCCTGTTCCCCCAACCCCCCGCTCATGCCCCGTGTCTCTCTCCTGTTCCCCCACCGCCCCCTGTGTCTTCCTCCTGTTCCCCCACCCACGCTCAGGCCCCGTGTCTCCCTCCTGTTCCCCCCCGCTCAGGCCCCGTGTCTCACTCCTGTTCCTCCCACCCCCCGCTCATGCCCCATGTCGTCCTCCTGTTCCCCCCACCCCCTGCTCACGCCCCATGTCTCCCTCCTGTTCCCCCCACCCCCCGGTCATGCCCCGTTTCTCTCTCCTGTTGCCCTCCACCCCCTGCTCATGCCCCGTGTCTCTCTCCTGTTCACCCCACCCCCGCTCATGCCCCGTGTCTCCCTCCTGTTCCCCCCACCCCCACTCATGCCCCGTGTCTCCCTCCTGTTCTGCCCACACCCCGCTCATGCCCCGTGTCTCTCTCCTGTCGCCCCCCACCCCCCGCTCATGCCCCGTGTCTCTCTCCTGTTCCCCACACCCCCTGCTCATGCCCCATGTCTCCCTCCTGTTCCCCACACCCCCTGGTCATGCCGCGTTTCTCTCTCCTGTTGCCCTCCACCCCCTGCTCATGCCCTGTGTCTCTCTCCTGTTCCCCCCACCCACCGCTCATGCCGCATGTCTCCCTCCTGTACCCCCAACCCCTGATCATGCCCCGTGTCTCTCTCCTGTTCCCCCCACCCCCAATCATGCCCTGTGTTTTCCTCCTTTTCCCCCCACCCCCACTCATGCCCTGTGTCTCCCTCCTGTTCCCCCACCCCCCCGCTCATGCCCCGTGTCTCTCTCCTGTTCCCCCACCATCCGCTCATGCCCCGTGTGTTTCTTCTGTTACCCCCCACCCCCTGCTCATGCCCCGTGTCTCCCTCCTGTTCCCCGCACCCCCCGCTCATGCCCGGTGTCTCCCTCCTGTTCCCCCCACCCCCCGCTTATGCCCCGTGACTCTCTCCTGTTCCCCCCACCCCCGCTCATGCCCCGTGTCTCCCTCCTGTACCCTCCACCCCCTGCTTATGACCCGTGTCCCTCTCCTGTTGCCCTACCCCCCGCTCATGCCCTGTGTCCCTTTCCTGTTCCCCCACCACCCACTCATGCCCCGTGTGTTTCTTCTGTTACCCCCCACCACCTGCTCATGCCCCGTGTCTCCCTCCTGTTTCCCCCACCCCCCGGTCATGCCCCGTGTCTTCCTCCTGTTCCCCCCCACCCCCCGCTCATGCCCCGTGTCTTCTTCCTGTTCCCCCCACCCCCGCTCATGCCCCGTGTCTCTCTCCTGTTCACCCCCACCCCCTGCTCATGCCCCGTGTCTCTCTCCTGCCCCCCCACACCCGCTCATGCCCCATGTTTCCTCCTGTCCCTCTACCCCCACTCATGCCCAGTGTATCTCTCCTGTTCCCCCACCCCCTGCTCATGCCCCGTGTCTCTCTCCTGTTCCCCCACCCCCTGATCATGCCCCGTGTCTCCCTACTGTTCCCACCACCCCGCTCATGCCCCGTGTCTCTCTCCTGTTCCCCCCACCCCGCACATGCTTCGTGTCTCTCTCCTGTTCCCCCCCACCCCCCGCTCATGCCCCATGTCCCTCTCCTGTTCCCCCACCGCCCCTCATGCCCTGTGTCTTCCTCCTGTTGCCCCCACCCCCTGCTCATGCCCTGTGTCTCCCTCCTGTTCCCCCCACCCCTCGCTCATGCCGTCTCTTCCTCCTGTTCCCCCCACCCCCCTCATGCCCCATGTCGCCCTCCTGTTCCCCCCACCCCCTGCTCATGCCCTGTGTCTCTCTCCAGTTCCGCCCATCCCCCGCTCATGACCCGTGTCTCTCTTCTGTTCCCCCCAGCCACTGCTCATGCCCTGTGTCTCTCTCCTGTTCCCCCACCCACCGCTCATGCCCCGTGTCTCCCTCCTGTTCCCCCCACACCCGCTCATGCCCCGTGTCTCTCTCCTGTTGCCCCCCACCCCCCGCTCATGCCCCGTGTCTCTTTCCTGTTCCCCACACCCCCTGCTCATGCCCCATGTCTCCCTCCTGTTCCCCACACCCCCTGGTCATGCCCCGTTTCTCTCTCCTGTTGCCCTCCACCCCCTGCTCATGCCCTGTGTCTCTCTCCTGTTCCCCCCACCCACCGCTCATGCCGTATGTCTCCCTCCTGTACCCCCAACCCCTGATCATGCCCCGTGTCTCTCTCCTGTTCCCCCCACCCCAATCATGCCCTGTGTTTTCCTCCTTTTCCCCCCACCCCCACTCATGCCCTGTGTCTCCCTCCTGTTCCCCCCACGCCCCCGCTCATGCCCCGTGTCTCTCTCCTGTTCCCCCACCATCCGCTCATGCCCCGTGTGTTTCTTCTGTTACCCCCTACCCCCTGCTCATGCCCCGTGTCTCCCTCCTGTTCCCCCCACCCCCCGCTCATGCCCCGTGTCTCCCTCCTGTTCCCCCCACCCCCCGCTTATGCCCCGTGACTCTCTCCTGTTCCCCCCACCCCCGCTCATGCCCCGTGTCTCCCTCCTGTACCCCCCACCCCCTGCTCATGACCCGTGTCCCTCTCCTGTTGCCCCACCCCCCGCTCATGCCCTGTGTCCCTCTCCTGTTCCCCCACCACCCGCTCATGCCCCGTGTGTTTCTTCTGTTACCCCCCACCACCTGCTCATGCCCCGTGTCTCCCTCCTGTTTCCCCCACCCCCGTCATGCCCCGTGTCTTCCTCCTGTTCCCCCCCACCCCCCGCTCATGCCCCGTGTCTTCCTCCTGTTCCCCCCACCCCCGCTCATGCCCCGTGTCTCTCTCCTGTTCACCCCCACCCCCTGCTCATGCCCCGTGTCTCTCTCCTGCCCCCCCACACCCGCTCATGCCCCAAGTTTCCTCCTGTCCCTCTACCCCCACTCATGCCCAGTGTATCTCTCCTGTTCCCCCACCCCCTGCTCATGCCCCATGTCTCTCTCCTGTTCCCCCACCCCCTGATCATGCCCCGTGTCTCCCTACTGTTCCCACCACCCCGCTCATGCCCCGTGTCTCTCTCCTGTTCCCCCCACCCCGCACATGCTTCGTGTCTCTCTCCTGTTCCCCCCACCCCCCGCTCATGCCCCATGTCCCTCTCCTGTTCCCCCACCGCCCCTCATGCCCTGTGTCTTCCTCCTGTTGCCCCCACCCCCTGCTCATGCCCTGTGTCTCCCTCCTGTTCCCTCACCCCCCGCTCATGCCCTGTGTCTCCTTCCTGTTCCCCCCACCCCCTGCTCATGCCCCGTGTCTTCCTCCTGTTCCCCCCATCCCCCCGCTCATGCCCTGTCTCTTCCTCCTGTTCCCCCACCCCCCTCATGCCCCATGTCGCCCTCCTGTTCCCCCCACCCCCTGCTCATGCCCTGTGTCTCTCTCCAGTTCCGCCCCATCCCCCGCTCATGCCCCGTGTCTCTCTTCTGTTCCCCCCAGCCACTGCTCATGCCCTGTGTCTCTCTCCTGTTCCCCCCCACCCACCGCTCATGCCCCGTGTCTCCCTCCTGTTCCCCCCACCCCCGCTCATGCCCCGTGTCTTCCTCCTGTTCGTCCCAGCCCCCGCTCATGCCCCGTGTCTCTCTCCTGTTCCTCCCACCCCCTGCTCATGCCCTGTGTTTTCCTCCTGTTTCCCCCACCCCTGCTCATGCCCTGTGTCTCTATCCTGTTGCCCCCCAGCCCCCGCTCATGACCCGTGTCTCTCTCTCCTGTTCCCCCCACCCCCTGCTCTTGCCCCGTGTCTCCCTCCTGTTCCCACCACCCCCTGGTCATGCCCTGTGTCTTGCTCCTGTTCCCCCCACCCCCTGCTCATGCCCCGTGTCTCTCTCCTGTTCCCCCACCCCTGCTCATGCCCTGTGTTTTCCTCCTTTTCCCTCCACCCCCCGGTCATGCCCCGTGTCTCTCTCCTGTTGCCCCCCAACCCCCACTCATGCCCCGTGTCTCTCTCCTGTTCCCCACACCCCGCTCATGCCCCATGTCTCCCTCCTGTTCCCCCCACCCCCGATCATGCCCCGTTTCTCTCTCCTGTTGCCCTCCACCTCCTGCTCATGCCCTGTCTCCCTCCTGTTCCCCCCACCCCCCGCTCATGCCCTGTGTCTCCTTCCTGTTCCCCCCACCCCCTGCTCATGCCCCGTGTCTTCCTCCTGTTCCCCCCACCCCCCCGCTCATGCCCTGTCTCTTCCTCCTGTTCCCCCCACCCCCCTCATGCCCCATGTCGCCCTCCTGTTCCCCCAACCCACTGCTCATGCCCTGTGTCTCTCTCCAGTTCCGCCCATCCCCCGCTCATGGCCCGTGTCTCTCTTCTGTTCCCCCCAGCCACTGCTCATGCCCTGTGTCTCTCTCCTGTTCCCCTCCACCCCCCGGTCATGCCCTGTGTCTCTCTCCTGTTCCCCACACCCCCCGCTCATGCCCCATGTCTCCCTCCTGTTCCCCCCACCCCCCGGTCTTGCACCGTTTCTCTCTCCTGTTGCCCTCCAACCCCTGCTCATGCCCCGGGTCTCTCTCCTGTTCCCCCCACCCCCGCTCATGCCCCGTGTCTCCCTCCTGTTCCCCCCACCCCCACTCATGCCCCGTGTCTCCCTCCTGTTCTGCCCACCCCCCACTCATGCCCCGGGTCTCCCTCTTGTTCTGCCCACCCCCCGCTCATGCCCCGTGTCTCTCTTCTGTCCCCCCACCCACCGCTCATGCCCTGTGTCTCTCTTCTGTTCCCCCCACCCCCCGCTCATGCCCCTTGTCTCCCTCCTGTTCCCCCCTCCCCCCACTCATGCCCCGTGTCTCCCTCCTGTTCCTCCCACCCCCACTCATGCCCTGTGTCTCCCTCCTGTTCCTCCCACCCCCGCTCATGCCCCGTGTCTCCCTCCTGTTCCCACCATCCCGCTCATGCTTCGTGTCTCTCTCCTGTTCCCCCAACCCCCCGCTCATGCCCCGTGTCTCTCTCCTGTTCCCCCACCGCCCCCTCGTGCCCTGTGTCTTCCTCCTGTTCCCCCACCCACGCTCAGGCCCCGTGTCTCCCTCCTGTTCCCCCCCCCGCTCAGGCCCCGTGTCTCACTCCTGTTCCTCCCACCCCCCGCTCATGCCCCATGTCGTCCTCCTGTTCCCCCCACCCCCTGCTCATGCCCCATGTCTCCCTCCTGATCCCCCCACCCCCCGGTCATGCCCCGTTTCTCTCTCCTGTTGCCCTCCACCCCCTGCTCATGCCCCGTGTCTCTCTCCTGTTCCCCCCACCCCCGCTCATGCCCCGTGTCTCCCTCCTGTTCCCCCCACCCCCACTCATGCCCCGTGTCTCCCTCCTGTTCTGCCCACACCCCGCTCATGCCTCGTGTCTCTCTCCTGTCGCCCCCCACCCCCCGCTCATGCCCCGTGTCTCTCTCCTGTTCCCCACACCCCCTGCTCATGCCCCATGTCTCCCTCCTGTTCCCCACAACCCTGGTCATGCCCCGTTTCTCTCTCCTGTTGCCCTCCACCCCCTGCTCATGCCCTGTGTCTCTCTCCTGTTCCCCCCACCCACCGCTCATGCCGCATGTCTCCCTCCTGTACCCCCAACCCCTGATCATGCCCTGTGTCTCTCTCCTGTTCCCCCCACCCCCAATCATGCCCTGTGTTTTCCTCCTTTTCCCCCCACCCCCAATCATGCCCTGTGACTCCCTCCTGTTCCCCCACCCCCCCGCTCATGCCCCGTGTCTCTCTCCTGTTCCCCCACCATCCGCTCATGCCCCGTGTGTTTCTTCTGTTACCCCCACCCCCGCTCATGCCCCGTGTCTCCCTCCTGTTCCCCCCACCCCCCGCTCATGCCCCGTGTCTCCCTCCTGTTCCCCCCACCCCCCGCTTATGCCCCGTGACTCTCTCCTGTTCCCCCCACCCCCGCTCATGCCCAGTGTCTCCCTCCTGTACCCCCCACCCCCTGCTCATGACCCGTGTCCCTCTCCTGTTGCCCTACCCCCCGCTCATGCCCTGTGTCCCTCTCCTGTTCCCCCACCACCCGCTCATGCCCCGTGTGTTTCTTCTGTTACCCCCCACCACCTGCTCATGCCCCGTGTCTCCCTCCTGTTTCCCCCACCCCCCGGTCATGCCCCGTGTCTTCCTCCTGTTCCCCCCCACCCCCCGCTCATGCCCCGTGTCTTCCTCCTGTTCCCCCCACCCCCGCTCATGCCCCGTGTCTCTCTCCTGTTCACCCCCACCCCCTGCTCATGCCCCGTGTCTCTCTCCTGCCCCCCACACCTGCTCATGCCCCATGTTTCCTCCTGTCCCTCTACCCCCACTCATGCCCAGTGTATCTCTCCTGTTCCCCCACCCCCTGCTCATGCCCCGTGTCTCTCTCCTGTTCCCCCACCCCCTGATCATGCCCCGTGTCTCCCTACTGTTCCCACCACCCGGCTCATGCCCCGTGTCTCTCTCCTGTTCCCCCACCCCGCACATGCTTCGTGTCTCTCTCCTGTTCCCCCCACCCCCCGCTCATGCCCCATGTCCCTCTCCTGTTCCCCCACCGCCCCTCATGCCCTGTGTCTTCCTCCTGTTGCCCCCACCCCCTGCTCATGCCCTGTGTCTCCCTCCTGTTCCCCCCACACCCTGCTCATGCCACGTGTCTTCCTCCTGTTCCCCCCACCCCCCCGATCATGCCCTGTCTCTTCCTCCTGTTCCCCCCACCCCCCTCATGCCCCATGTCGCCCTCCTGTTCCCCCCACCCCCTGCTCATGCCCTGTGTCTCTCTCCAGTTCCGCCCATCCCCCGCTCATGCCCCGTGTCTCTCTTCTGTTCCCCCCAGCCACTGCTCATGCCCTGTGTCTCTCTCCTGTTCCCCCCACCCACCGCTCATGCCCCGTGTCTCCCTCCTGTTCCCCCCACCCCCGCTCATTCCCCGTGTCTCTCTCCTGTTGCCCCCCACCCCCCGCTCATGCCCCGTGTCTCTCTCCTGTTCCCCACACCCCCTGCTCATGCTCCATGTCTCCCTCCTGTTCCCCACACCCCCTGGTCATGCCCCGTTTCTCTCTCCTGTTGCCCTCCACCCCCTGCTCATGCCCTGTGTCTCTCTCCTGTTCCCCCCACCCACCGCTCATGCCGCATGTCTCCCTCCTGTACCCCCAACCCCTGATCATGCCCCGTGTCTCTCTCCTGTTCCCCCCACCCCCAATCATGCCCTGTGTTTTCCTCCTTTCCCCCCCACCCCCACTCATGCCCTGTGTCTCCCTCCAGTTCCCCCACCCCCCCGCTCATGCCCCGTGTCTCTCTCCTGTTCCCCCACCATCCGCTCATGCCCCGTGTGTTTCTTCTGTTACCCCCCACCCCCTGCTCATGCCCCGTGTCTCCCTCCTGTTCCCCCCACCCCCCGCTCATGCCCCGTGTCTCCCTCCTGTTCCCCCCACCCCCCGCTTATGCCCCGTGACTCTCTCCTGTTCCCCCCACCCCCGCTCATGCCCCGTGTCTCCCTCCTGTACCCCCCACCCCCTGCTCATGACCCGTGTCCCTCTCCTGTTGCCCCACCCCCCGCTCATGCCCTGTGTCCCTCTCCTGTTCCCCCACCACCCGCTCATGCCCCGTGTGTTTCTTCTGTTACCCCCCACCACCTGCTCATGCCCCATGTCTCCCTCCTGTTTCCCCCACCCCCCGGTCATGCCCCGTGTCTTCCTTCTGTTCCCCCCCACCCCCCGCTCATGCCCTGTGTCTTCCTCCTGTTCCCCCCACCCCCGCTCATGCCCCGTGTCTCTCTCCTGTTCACCCCCACCCCCTGCTCATGCCCCGTGTCTCTCTCCTGCCCCCCCACACCCGCTCATGCCCCATGTTTCCTCCTGTCCCTCTACCCCCACTCATGCCCAGTGTATCTCTCCTGTTCCCCCACCCCCTGCTCATGCCCCGTGTCTCTCTCCTGTTCCCCCACCCCCTGATCATGCCCCGTGTCTCCCTACTGTTCCCACCACCCCGCTCATGCCCCGTGTCTCTCTCCTGTTCCCCCCACCCCGCACATGCTTCGTGTCTCTCTCCTGTTCCCCCCACCCCCCGCTCATGCCCCATGTCCCTCTCCTGTTCCCCCACCGCCCCTCATGCCCTGTCTTCCTCCTGTTGCCCCCACCCCCTGCTCATGCCCTGTGTCTCCCTCCTGTTCCCCCCACCCCCCGCTCATGCCCTGTGTCTCCTTCCTGTTCCCCCCACCCCCTGCTCATGCCCCGTGTCTTCCTCCTGTTCCCCCTACCCCCCCGCTCATGCCCTGTCTCTTCCTCCTGTTCCCCCCACCCCCCTCATGCCCCATGTCGCCCTCCTGTTCCCCCCACCCCCTGCTCATGCCCTGTGTCTCTCTCCAGTTCCGCCCATCCCCCGCTCATGCCCCGTGTCTCTCTTCTGTTCCCCCCACCCACCGCTCATGCCCCGTGTCTCCCTCCTGTTCCCCCCACCCCCGCTCATGCCCCGTGTCTTCCTCCTGTTCGTCCCAGCCCCCGCTCATGCCCCGTGTCTCTCTCCTGTTCCTCCCACCCCCTGCTCATGCCCTGTGTTTTCCTCCTGTTTCCCCAACCCCTGCTCATGCCCTGTGTCTCTATCCTGTTGCCCCCCAGCCCCCGCTCATGACCCGTGTCTCTCTCTCCTGTTCCCCCCACCCCCTGCTCTTGCCCCGTGTCTCCCTCCTGTTCCCCCCACCCCCTGGTCATGCCCTGTGTCTTGCTCCTGTTCCCCCCACCCCCTGCTCATGCCCCGTGTCTCTCTCCTGTTCCCCCACCCCTGCTCATGCCCTGTGTTTTCCTCCTTTTCCCTCCACCCCCCGGTCATGCCCCGTGTCTCTCTCCTGTTGCCCCCCAACCCCCGCTCATGCCCCATGTCTCTCTCCTGTTCCCCCCACCCCCGATCATGCCCCGTTTCTCTCTCCTGTTGCCCTCCACCTCCTGCTCATGCCCTGTGTCTCCCTCCTGTTCCCCCCACCCCCCGCTCATGCCCTGTGTCTCCTTCCTGTTCCCCCCACCCCCTGCTCATGCCCCGTGTCTTCCTCCTGTTCCCCCCACCCCCCTGCTCATGCCCTGTCTCTTCCTCCTGTTCCCCCCACCCCCCTCATGCCCCATGTCGCCCTCCTGTTCCCCCCACCCCCTGCTCATGCCCTGTGTCTCTCTCCAGTTCCGCCCATCCCCCGCTCATGGCCCGTGTCTCTCTTCTGTTCCCCCCAGCCACTGCTCATGCCCTGTGTCTCTCTCCTGTTCCCCCCACCCACCGCTCATGCCCCGTGTCTCCCTCCTGTTCCCCCCACCCCCGCTCATGCCCCGTGTCTTCCTCCTGTTCGTCCCAGCCCCCGCTCATGCCCCGTGTCTTCCTCCTGTTCGTCCCAGCCCCCGCTCATGCCCCGTGTCTCTCTCCTGTTCCTCCCACCCCCTGCTCATGCCCTGTGTTTTCCTCCTGTTTCCCCCACCCCTGCTCATGCCCTGTGTCTCTATCCTGTTGCCCACCAGCCCCCGCTCATGACCCGTGTCTCTCTCTCCTGTTCCCCCCACCCCCTGCTCTTGCCCCGTGTCTCCCTCCTGTTCCCCCCACCCCCTGGTCATGCCCTGTGTCTTGCTCCTGTTCCCCCCACCCCCTGCTCATGCCCCGTGTCTCTCTCCTGTTCCCCCACCCCTGCTCATGCCCTGTGTTTTCCTCCTTTTCCCTCCACCCCCCGGTCATGCCCCGTGTCTCTCTCCTGTTGCCCCCCAAACCCCGCTCATGCCCCGTGTCTCTCTCCTGTTCCCCACACCCCCGCTCATGCCCCATGTCTCCCTCCTGTTCCCCCCACCCCCGATCATGCCCCGTTTCTCTCTCCTGTTGCCCTCCACCCCTTGCTCATGCCCCATGTCTTTCTCCTGTTCCTCCCACCCCCGCTCATGCCCCGTGTCTCCCTCCTGTACCACCCACCCACCTGCTCATGCCCCGTGTCTCTCTTCTGTTGTCCTCCACCTCCCCTCTCATGGCCGTGTCTCTCTCCTGTTCCCCCCACCCCCCGCTCATGCCCTGTGTCTCCCTCCTGTTCCCCCCACGACAAGCTCATGCCCCATGTCTCCCTCCTGTACCCCATCACCCAAGCTCATGCCCCGTATCTCTCTCCTGTTGCACCCCACCCCCAGTCATGCCCCGTGTCTCTCTCCTGTTCCCCCCACCCCCGCTCATGCCCTGTGTCTCCCTCCTGTTCCTCCCACCCCCGCTCATGCCCCGTGTCTCCCTCCTGTACCACCCACCCACCTGCTCATGCCCCGTGTCTCTCTTCTGTTGTCCTCCACCTCCCCTCTCATGGCCGTGTCTCTCTCCTGTTCCCCCCACCCCCCGCTCATGCCCTGTGTCTCCCTCCTGTTCCCCCCACGACAAGCTCATGCCCCATGTCTCCCTCCTGTACCCCATCACCCAAGCTCATGCCCCGTATCTCTCTCCTGTTGCACCCCACCCCCAGTCATGCCCCGTGTCTCTCCTGTTGCCCTCCACCCCCCGCTCATGCCCCGTGTCTCTCTCCTGTTCCCCCCACCCCCACTCACGCCCCGTGTCTCCCTCCTGTTCCCCCCACCCCCACTCATGCCCCGTGTCTCCCTCCTGTTCTACCCACCCCCCGCTCATGCCCCGTGTCTCTCTCCTGTTCCCCCATCCCAGCTCATGCCCCGTGTCTTCCTCCTGTACCCCCCCACTTCCCTGTCATGCCCCGTGTCTCTCTCCTGTTGCCCCCCACCCCCTGATCATGCCCCCTGTCTCTCTCCTGTTCCCCACACCCCCCGCTCATGCCCCGTGTCTCTCTCCTGTTCCCCCCACCCACCGCTCATGCCGCATGTCTTTCTCCTGTTCTCCCCACCCCTCGCTCATGCCCAGTGTCTCTCTCCTGTTCCTCCCACCCCCCGGCTCATGCCCTGTGTCTCTCTACTGTTCCCCCCACCCCTGCTCATGCCCCGTGTCTCTCTACTGTTCCCCCCACCCCCTGCTCATGCCCTGTGTCTCCCTCCTGTTCGCCCACCCCCGCTCATGCCCCGTGTCTCTCTCCTGTTCCTCCCACCCCCCGGCTCATGCCCCGTGTCTCTCTACTGTTCCCCCCACCCCTGCTCATGCCCTGTGTCTCTCTCCTGTTCCCCCCATCCCCGCTCATGCCCCATGTCTTCCTCCTGTACCCCCCACCCCCCGGTCATGCGCTGTGTCTCTCTCCTGTTGCCCCCCGCTCATGCCCCGTGTCTCTCTCCTGTTCCCCCCACCCCCTGCTCATGCCCCATGTCTCCCTCCTGTTCCCCCCACCCCCCGGTCATGCCCCGTTTCTCTCTCCTGTTGCCCTCCACCACCTGCTCTTGCCCTGTTTCTCTCTCCTGTTCCCCCCACCCCCGCTCATGCCCCGTGTCTCCCTCCTGTTCCCCCCACCCCGCTCATGCCCTGTGTCTCCTTCCTGTTCCCCCCACCCCCTGCTCATGCCCCGTGTCTTCCTCCTGTTCCCCCCACCCCCCCGCTCATGCCCTGTCTCTTCCTCCTGTTCCCCCCACCCCCCTCATGCCCCATGTTGCCCTCCTGTTCCCCCACCCCCTGCTCATGCCCTGTGTCTCTCTCCAGTTCCGCCCATCCCCCGCTCATGCCCCGTGTCTCTCTTCTGTTCCCCCCAGCCACTGCTCATGCCCTGTGTCTCTCTCCTGTTCCCCCCACCCACCGCTCATGCCCCGTGTCTCCCTCCTGTTCCCCCCACCCCCGCTCATGCCCCGTGTCTTCCTCCTGTTCGTCCCAGCCCCCGCTCATGCCCCGTGTCTCTCTCCTGTTCCTCCCACCCCCTGCTCATGCCCTGTGTTTTCCTCCAGTTTCCCCACCCCTGCTCATGCCCTGTGTCTCTATCCTGTTGCCCCCCAGCCCCCGCTCATGACCCGTGTCTCTCTCTCCTGTTCCCCCCACCCCCTGCTCTTGCCCCGTGTCTCCCTCCTGTTCCCCCACCCCCTGGTCATGCCCTGTGTCTTGCTCCTGTTCCCCCCACCCCCTGCTCATGCCCCGTGTCTCTCTCCTGTTCCCCCACCCCTGCTCATGCCCTGTGTTTTCCTCCTTTTCCCTCCACCCCCCGGTCATGCCCCGTGTCTCTCTCCTGTTGCCCCCCAACCCCCGCTCATGCCCCGTGTCTCTCTCCTGTTCACCCCACCCCCTGCTCATGCCCTGTGTTTTCCTCCTGTTCCCCCAACCCCTGCTCATGCCCTGTGTCTCTCTCCTGTTGCCCCCCACCCCCGCTCATGCCCCATGTCTCTCTCCTGTTCTCCCACCCCCGCTCATGCCCTGTGTTTTCCTCCTTTACCCCCCACCCCCCACTCATGCCCCATGTCTCCCTCCTGTTCCCCCACCCCCCGCTCATGCCCCGTGTCTCTCTCCTGTTTCCCCCCACCCCCCGCTCATGCCCCGTGTCTCTCTCCTGTTTCCCCCCACCCCTCGCTCATGCCCAGTGTCTCTCTTCTGTTCCCCCCACCCCCGCTCATGCCCTGTGTCTCTCTCCTGTTCCCCCCATCCCCGCTCATGCCCCGTGTCTCTCTCCTGTTCCTCCCACCCCCCCGGTCATGCCCCGTGTCTCTCTTCTGTTCCCCCCACCCCCGCTCATGCCCTGTGTCACTCTCCTGTTCCCCCCATCCCCGCTCATGCCCCGTGTCTTCCTCCTGTACCCCCCACCCCCCCGGTCATGCCCTGTGTCTCTCCCTTGTTGCCTCCCACCCCCCGCTCATGCCCCGTGTCTCTCTCCTGTTCCCCCCAGCCCCCGCTCATGCCCCGTGTCTCTCTCCTGTTGCCCTTCACCCCCTGCTCATGCCCCGTGTCTCTCTCCTGTTCCCCCCAGCCCCCGCTCATGCCCCGTGTCTCTCTCCTGTTCCCCCCACCCACCGTTCATGCCGCATGTCTCCCTCCTGTACCCCCCACCCCCTGATCATGCCCCGTGTCTCTCTCCTGTTCCCCCACCCCCAATCATGCCCCGTGGCTTCCTCCTGTTCACCCCACCCCCTGCTCATGCCGTGTGTTTTCCTCCTGTTCCCCCCAACCCCTGCTCATGCCCTGTGTCTCTCTCCTGTTGCCCCCCACCCCGCTCATGCCCCATGTCTCTCTCCTGTTCTCCCACCCCCGCTCATGCCCCGTGTCTTTCTCCTGTTCTCCCCCCCGCCCCCTGCTCATGCCCCGTGTCTCCCTCCTGTTCCAACCACCCCCTGGTCATGCCCTGTGTGTTCCTCCTGTTCCTTCCCCCCACCCCCTGCTCATGCCCTGTGTTTTCCTCCTTTTCCCCCCACCCCCCACTCATGCCCCGTGTCTCCCTCCTGTTCCCCCACCCCCCGCTCATGCCCCGTGCCTCTCTCCTGTTCCCCCCACCCCCTGCTCATGCCCCATGTCTCTCTCCTGTTCCCCCCACCCCCGCTCATGCCCCGTGTCTCCCTCCTGTTCCCCCCACCCCCACTCATGCCCCGTGTCTCCCTCCTGTTCCCCCCACCCCCACTCATGCCCCGTGTCTCCCTCCTGTTCCCCCCACCCCCACTCATGCCCCGTGTCTCCCTCCTGTTCCCCCCACCCCCACTCATGCCCAGTGTCTCCCTCCTGTTCCCCCCACCCCCACTCATGCCCCGTGTCTCCCTCCTGTTCTACCCACCCCCGCTCATGCCCCGTGTCTCTCTCCTGTTCCCCCATCCCAGCTCATGCCCTGTGTCTTCCTCCTGTACCCCCATCCCCCAGTCATGCCCTGTGTCTCTCTCCTGTTGCCCCATCCCCTGCTCATGCCCCGTGTCTCTCTCCTGTTCCCCACACCCCCCGCTCATGCCCCATGTCTCCCTCCTGTTCCCCCCACCCCCTGGTCATGCCCCGTTTCTCTCTCCTGTTGCCCTCCACCCCCTGCTCATGCCCCGTTTCTCTCTCCTGTTGCCCTCCACCCCCTGCTCATGCCCCGTGTCTTCCTCCTGTTCCCCCCACCCCCCCACTCATGCCCTGTCTCTTCCTCCTGTTCCACCCACCCCCCTCATGCCCCATGTCGCCCTCCTGTTCCCCCCACCCCCTGCTCATGCCCTGTGTCTCTCTCCAGTTCCGCCCATCCCCCGCTCATGGCCCGTGTCTCTCTTCTGTTCCCCCCAGCCACTGCTCATGCCCTGTGTCTCTCTCCTGATCCCCCCACCCACCGCTCATGCCCCGTGTCTCCCTCCTGTTCCCCCCACCCCCGCTCATGCCCCGTGTCTTCCTCCTGTTCGTCCCCAGCCCCCGCTCATGCCCCGTGTCTTCCTCCTGTTCGTCCCAGCCCCTGCTCATGCCCCGTGTCTCCCTCCTGTTCCCCCCACCCCCTGGTCATGCCCTGTGTCTTGCTCCTGTTCCCCCACCCCCTGCTCATGCCCCGTGTCTCTCTCCTGTTCCCCCACCCCTGCTCATGCCCTGTGTTTTCCTCCTTTTCCCTCCACCCCCCGGTCATGCCCCGTGTCTCTCTCCTGTTGCCCCCCAAACCCCGCTCATGCCCCGTGTCTCTCTCCTGTTCCCCACACCCCCGCTCATGCCCCATGTCTCCCTCCTGTTCCCCCCACCCCCGATCATGCCCCGTTTCTCTCTCCTGTTGCCCTCCACCCCTTGCTCATGCCCCGTGTCTTTCTCCTGTTCCCCCACACCCACTCATGCCCCATGTGTCCCTCCTGTTCCCCCCACCCCCACTCATGCCCCGTGTCTCCCTCCTGTTCCCCCCACCCCCCGCTCATGCCCCGTGTCTCTCTCCTGTTCCCCCCACCCCCGCTCATGCCCTGTGTCTCCCTCCTGTTCCTCCCACCCCCGCTCATGCCCCGTGTCTCCCTCCTGTACCCCCCACCCACCTGCTCATGCCCCGTGTCTCTCTTCTGTTGTCCTCCACCTCCCCTCTCATGGCCGTGTCTCTCTCCTGTTCCCCCCACCCCCCGCTCATGCCCTGTGTCTCCCTCCTGTTCCCCCCACGACAAGCTCATGCCCCATGTCTCCCTCCTGTACCCCACCACCCAAGCTCATGCCCCGTATCTCTCTCCTGTTGCACCCCACCCCCAGTCATGCCCCGTGTCTCTCCTGTTGCCCTCCACCCCCCGCTCATGCCCCGTGTCTCTCTCCTGTTCCCCCCACCCCCACTCACGCCCCGTGTCTCCCTCCTGTTCCCCCCACCCCCACTCATGCCCCGTGTCTCCCTCCTGTTCTACCCACCCCCCGCTCATGCCCCGTGTCTCTCTCCTGTTCCCCCATCCCAGCTCATGCCCCGTGTCTTCCTCCTGTACCCCCCCACTTCCCTGTCATGCCCCGTGTCTCTCTCCTGTTGCCCCCCACCCCCTGATCATGCCCCCTGTCTCTCTCCTGTTCCCCACACCCCCCGCTCATGCCCCGTGTCTCTCTCCTGTTCCCCCCACCCACCGCTCATGCCGCATGTCTTTCTCCTGTTCTCCCCACCCCTCGCTCATGCCCAGTGTCTCTCTCCTGTTCCTCCCACCCCCCGGCTCATGCCCTGTGTCTCTCTACTGTTCCCCCCACCCCTGCTCATGCCCCGTGTCTCTCTACTGTTCCCCCCACCCCCTGCTCATGCCCTGTGTCTCCCTCCTGTTCGCCCACCCCCGCTCATGCCCCGTGTCTCTCTCCTGTTCCTCCCACCCCCGGCTCATGCCCCGTGTCTCTCTACTGTTCCCCCCACCCCTGCTCATGCCCTGTGTCTCTCTCCTGTTCCCCCCATCCCCGCTCATGCCCCATGTCTTTCTCCTGTACCCCCCACCCCCGGTCATGCGCTGTGTCTCTCTCCTGTTGCCCCCGCTCATGCCCCGTGTCTCTCTCCTGTTCCCCCCACCCCCTGCTCATGCCCCATGTCTCCCTCCTGTTCCCCCCACCCCCCGGTCATGCCCCGTTTCTCTCTCCTGTTGCCCTCCACCACCTGCTCTTGCCCTGTTTCTCTCTCCTGTTCCCCCCACCCCCGCTCATGCCCCGTGTCTCCCTCCTGTTTCCCCCACCCCCCGCTCATGCCCTGTGTCTCCTTCCTGTTCCCCCCACCCCCTGCTCATGCCCCGTGTCTTCCTCCTGTTCCCCCCACCCCCCCGCTCATGCCCTGTCTCTTCCTCCTGTTCCCCCCACCCCCCTCATGCCCCATGTCGCCCTCCTGTTCCCCCCACCCCCTGCTCATGCCCTGTGTCTCTCTCCAGTTCCGCCCATCCCCCGCTCATGCCCCGTGTCTCTCTTCTGTTCCCCCCAGCCACTGCTCATGCCCTGTGTCTCTCTCCTGTTCCCCCCACCCACCGCTCATGCCCCGTGTCTCCCTCCTGTTCCCCCACCCCCGCTCATGCCCCGTGTCTTCCTCCTGTTCGTCCCAGCCCCCGCTCATGCCCCGTGTCTCTCTCCTGTTCCTCCCACCCCCTGCTCATGCCCTGTGTTTTCCTCCAGTTTCCCCCACCCCTGCGCATGCCCTGTGTCTCTATCCTGTTGCCCCCCAGCCCCCGCTCATGACCCGTGTCTCTCTCTCCTGTTCCCCCCACCCCCTGCTCTTGCCCCGTGTCTCCCTCCTGTTCCCCCCACCCCCTGGTCATGCCCTGTGTCTTGCTCCTGTTCCCCCCACCCCCTGCTCATGCCCCGTGTCTCTCTCCTGTTCCCCCACCCCTGCTCATGCCCTGTGTTTTCCTCCTTTTCCCTCCACCCCCCGGTCATGCCCCGTGTCTCTCTCCTGTTGCCCCCCAACCCCCGCTCATGCCCCGTGTCTCTCTCCTGTTCACCCCACCCCCTGCTCATGCCCTGTGTTTTCCTCCTGTTCCCCCAACCCCTGCTCATGCCCTGTGTCTCTCTCCTGTTGCCCCCCACCCCCGCTCATGCCCCATGTCTCTCTCCTGTTCTCCCACCCCCGCTCATGCCCTGTGTTTTCCTCCTTTACCCCCCACCCCCCACTCATGCCCCATGTCTCCCTCCTGTTCCCCCACCCCCCGCTCATGCCCCGTGTCTCTCTCCTGTTTCCCCCCACCCCCCGCTCATGCCCCGTGTCTCTCTCCTGTTTCCCCCCACCCCTCGCTCATGCCCAGTGTCTCTCTTCTGTTCCCCCCACCCCCGCTCATGCCCTGTGTCTCTCTCCTGTTCCCCCCATCCCCGCTCATGCCCCGTGTCTCTCTCCTGTTCCTCCCACCCCCCCGGTCATGCCCCGTGTCTCTCTTCTGTTCCCCCCACCCCCGCTCATGCCCTGTGTCACTCTCCTGTTCCCCCCATCCCCGCTCATGCCCCGTGTCTTCCTCCTGTACCCCCCACCCCCCCCGGTCATGCCCTGTGTCTCTCCCTTGTTGCCTCCCACCCCCCGCTCATGCCCCGTGTCTCTCTCCTGTTCCCCCCAGCCCCCGCTCATGCCCCGTGTCTCTCTCCTGTTGCCCTTCACCCCCTGCTCATGCCCCGTGTCTCTCTCCTGTTCCCCCCAGCCCCCGCTCATGCCCCGTGTCTCTCTCCTGTTCCCCCCACCCACCGTTCATGCCGCATGTCTCCCTCCTGTACCCCCCACCCCCTGATCATGCCCCGTGTCTCTCTCCTGTTCCCCCACCCCCAATCATGCCCCGTGGCTTCCTCCTGTTCACCCCACCCCCTGCTCATGCCGTGTGTTTTCCTCCTGTTCCCCCCGCCCCCTGCTCATGCCCCGTGTCTCCCTCCTGTTCCAACCACCCCCTGGTCATGCCCTGTGTGTTCCTCCTGTTCCCCCCACCCCCTGCTCATGCCCTGTGTTTTCCTCCTTTTCCCCCCACCCCCCACTCATGCCCCGTGTCTCCCTCCTGTTCCCCCACCCCCCGCTCATGCCCCGTGCCTCTCTCCTGTTCCCCCCACCCCCTGCTCATGCCCCATGTCTCCCTCCTGTTCCCCCCACCCCCGGTCATGCCCCGTTTCTCTCTCCTGTTGCCCTCCACGACCTGCTCTTGCCCTGTGTCTCTCTCCTGTTCCCCCCACCCCCGCTCATGCCCCGTGTCTCCCTCCTGTTCCCCCCACCCCCCACTCATGCCCCGTGTCTCCCTCCTGTTCCCCCCACCCCCACTCATGCCCCGTGTCTCCCTCCTGTTCCCCCCACCCCCACTCATGCCCCGTGTCTCCCTCCTGTTCCCCCCACCCCCACTCATGCCCCTTGTCTCCCTCCTGTTCCCCCCACCCCCACTCATGCCCCGTGTCTCCCTCCTGTTCTACCCACCCCCGCTCATGCCCCGTGTCTCTCTCCTGTTCCCCCATCCCAGCTCATGCCCTGTGTCTTCCTCCTGTACCCCCACCCCCCAGTCATGCCCTGTGTCTCTCTCCTGTTGCCCCATCCCTGCTCATGCCCCGTGTCTCTCTCCTGTTCCCCACACCCCCCGCTCATGCCCCATGTCTCCCTCCTGTTCCCCCCACCCCCTGGTCATGCCCCGTTTCTCTCTCCTGTTGCCCTCCACCCCCTGCTCATGCCCCGTTTCTCTCTCCTGTTGCCCTCCACCCCCTGCTCATGCCCCGTGTCTCTCTCCTGTTCCCCCACCCCAACTCATGCCCCGTGTCTCCCTCCTGTTCTGCCCACTTCCCGCTCATGCCCCGTGTCTCTCTTCTGTCCCCCAACCCCTGCTCATGCCCCGTGTCTCTCTCCTGTTCCCCCCACCCACCGCTCATTCCGCATCATGTCTCCCTCCTGTACCCCCACCCCCTGAACATGCCCCGTGTCTCTCTCCTGTTCCCCCCACCCCCAATCATGCCACGTGTCTTCCTCCTGTTCACCCCACCCCCTGCTCATGCCCTGTGTCTCTCTCCTGTTCCCCCCCGCCCCCTGCTCATGCCCCGTGTCTCCCTCCTGTTCCCACCACCCCCTGGTCATGCCCTGTGTCTTCCTCCTGTTCCCCCCACACCTGCTCATGCCCTGTGTTTTCCTCCTTTTCCCCCACCCCTCACTCATGCCCCGTGTCTCCCTCCTGTTCCCCCACCCCCCCGCTCATGCCCCGTGTCTCTCTCCTGTTTCCCCCCCTCGCTCATGCCCAGTGTCTCTCTAATATTCCCCACACCCCCCGCTCATGCCCTGTGTCTCCCTCCTGTTTGCCCACCCCCGCTCATGCCCCGTGTCTCTCTCCTGTTCCTCCCACCCCCCCGCTCATGCCCCGTGTCTCTCTCCTGCTCCTCCCACCCCCCCGCTCATGCCCCGTGTCTCTCTTCTGTTCCCCCCACCCCCGCTCATACCCTGTGTCTCTTTCCTGTTCCCCCCAAACCCGCTCATGCCCCGTGTCTTCCTCCTGTACCCCCCACCCCCCGGTCATGCCCTGTGTCTCTCTCCTGTTCCCCCCACCCCCACTCATGCCCTGTGTCTCCCTCCTGTTCTGCCCACTTCCCGCTCATGCCCCATGTCTCTCTTCTGTCCCCCCAACCCCCGCTCATGCCCCGTGTCTCTCTCCTGTTCCCCCCACCCACCGCTCATGCCGCATCATGTCTCCCTCCTGTACCCCCACCCCCTGAACATGCCCCGTGTCTCTCTCCTGTTCCCCCCACCCCCAATCATGCCACATGTCTTCCTCCTGTTCACCCCACCCCCTGCTCATGCCCTGTGTTTTCCTCCAGTTCCCCCAACCCCTACTCATGCCTTGTGTCTCTCTCCTGTTCCCCCCCAACCCCTGCTCATGCCCCGTGTCTCCCTCCTGTTCCCACCACCCCCCTGGTCATGCCCTGTGTCTTCCTCCTGTTCCCCCCACCCCCGCTCATGCCCTGTGTCTCTCTCCTGTTCCCCCCATCCCCGCTCATGCCCCGTGTCTTCCTCCTGTACCTCCACCCCCCCAGTCATGCCCTGTGTCTCTCTCCTGTTGCCCCCCACCCCCCGCTCATGCCCCGTATCTCTCTCCTGTACCCCCACCCCCCGCTCATGCCCCATGGCTCCCTCCTGTTCCCCCCACCCCCTATTCATGCCCCGTTTCTCTCTCCTGTTGCCCTCCACCCCCTGCTCATGCCCCGTGTCTCTCTCCTGTTCCCCCCACCCCCGCTCATGCCCCGTGTCTCCCTCCTGTTCCCCCCACCCCCACTCATGCCCTGTGTCTCCCTCCTGTTCTGCCCACCCCCGCTCATGCCCCGTGTCTCTCTCCTGTTCCCCCCACCCACCGCTCATGCCGCTTGTCTCCCTCCTGTACCCCCCACCTCCTGATCATGCCCCGTGTCTCTCTCCTGTTCCCCCAACCCCCGCTCATGCCCCGTGTCTCTCTCCTGTTCCCCCCACCCACCGCTCATGCCGCATCATGTCTCCCTCCTGTACCCCCACCCCCTAAACATGCCCCGTGTCTCTCTCCTGTTCCCCCCACCCCCAATCATGCCACGTGTCTTCCTCCTGTTCACCCCACCCCCTGCTCATGCCCTGTGTTTTCCTCCTGTTCCCCCAACCCCTGCTCATGCCCTGTGTCTCTCTCCTGTTGCCCCCCACCCCCGCTCATGCCCCATGTCTCTCTCCTGTTCTCCCACCCCCGCTCATGCCCGTGTCTTTCTCCTGTTCCCCCCGCCCCCTGGTCATGCCCCGTGTCTCCCTCCTGTTCCCACCAACCCCTATTCATGCCCTGTGTCTTCCTCCTGTTCCCCCACCCCCTGCTCATGCCCCGTGTCTCTCTCCTGTTCCCCCCACACCTGCTCATGCCCTGTGTTTTCCTCCTTTTCCCCCCACCCCCCACTCATGCCCCGTGTCTCCCTCCTGTTCCCCCACCCCCCCCGCTCATGCCCCGTGTCTCTCTCCTGTTTCCACCCACCCCTCGCTCATGCCCAGTGTCTCTCTTCTGTTCCCCCCACCCCCGCTCATGCCCTGTGTCTCTCTCCTGTTCCCCCCATCCCCGCTCATGCCCCGTGTCTCTCTCCTGTTCCTCCCACCCCCCGGTCATACCCCGTGTCTCTCTTCTGTTCCCCCCACCCCCGCTCATGCCCTGTGTCACTCTCCTGTTCCCCCCATCCCCGCTCATGCCCCGTGTCTTCCTCCTGTACCCCCCACCCCCCCGGTCATGCCCTGTGTCTCTCTCCTGTTGCCTCCACCCCCCGCTCATGCCCCGTGTCTCTCTCCTGTACCCCCCACCCCCCGCTCATGCCCCATGTCTCCCTCCTGTTCCCCCACCCCCTGGTCATGCCCCGTTTCTCTCTCCTGTTGCCCTCCACCCCCTGCTCATGCCCCGTGTCTCTCTCCTGTTCCCCCCCAGCCCCCGCTCATGCCCCGTGTCTCTCTCCTGTTCCCCCCACCCACCGTTCATGCCGCATGTCTCCCTCCTGTACCCCCCACCCCCTGATCATGCCCCGTGTCTCTCTCCTGTTCCCCCACCCCCAATCATGCCCCGTGGCTTCCTCCTGTTCACCCCACCCCCTGCTCATGCCGTGTGTTTTCCTCCTGTTCCCCCCAACCCCTGCTCATGCCCTGTGTCTCTCTCCTGTTGCCCCCCACCCCCGCTCATGCCCCATGTCTCTCTCCTGTTCTCCCACCCCCGCTCATGCCCCTTGTCTTTCTCCTGTTCCCCCCCCGCCCCCTGCTCATGCCCCGTGTCTCCCTCCTGTTCCAACCACCCCCTGGTCATGCCCTGTGTGTTCCTCCTGTTCCCCCACCCCCTGCTCATGCCCTGTGTTTTCCTCCTTTTCCCCCCACCCCCCACTCATGCCCCGTGTCTCCCTCCTGTTCCCCCACCCCCCGCTCATGCCCCGTGTCTCTCTCCTGTTCCCCCCACCCCTGCTCATGCCCCATGTCTCCCTCCTGTTCCCCCCACCCCCACTCATGCCCCGTGTCTCCCTCCTGTTCCCCCCACCCCCACTCATGCCCCGTGTCTCCCTCCTGTTCTACCCACCCCCCGCTCATGCCCCGTGTCTCTCTCCTGTTCCCCCATCCCAGCTCATGCCCTGTGTCTTCCTCCTGTACCCCCACCCCCCAGTCATGCCCTGTGTCTCTCTCCTGTTGCCCCATCCCCTGCTCATGCCCCGTGTCTCTCTCCTGTTCCCCACACCCCCCGCTCATACCCCGTGTCTTCCTCCTGTTCCCCCCGCTCATGCCCCGTGTCTCCCTCGTGTACCCCCAACCCCGCTCATAGCCTGTGTCTCTCTCCTATTCCCCCCACCTCCCGCTCATGCCCCGTGTCTCTCTCCTGTTCCCCCCACCCCACGCTCATGCCCCATGGCCCCATGTCTTTCTTCTGTTGCCTGCACCCCCCGCTCATGCCCCGTGTCTACCTCCTGTTTCCCCCAACCCGCGGTCATGCCCTG